>NC_141621.1:7993373-8077840 GCF_047967505.1 Dipteris shenzhenensis | reverse complement strand
TGAGAATTCTAGCAAACTTACAATGGAGATATATATATATATATATATATATATAGAGAGAGAGAGAGAGAGAGAGAGAGAGAGAGAGATTAGTGCATGTGCGTGTGCATCATGAGGGACACAATCAAAGGAAGAGAGAGAGAGAGAGAGAGAGAGAGCATTTGTGTGTGTGCAAGAAGGGGGGTGGGTGTTGTGCGAATGCTTTGCCTCTCTTCTAACTGAATAGTTCAGTAAAACTGAGCATATGCTGGAGGATTTTGAAACTTGAAATTCTATTGCTAGAAATTACAAACATTTTAAAATCTCACTTTGAGACCCAGCGGAGCGGGTCTTTAACCCGTCGTAGACGGGTCATGCTACTCGTTAATACAATAAGTCTACATAGAATTATAGAAGTAGAGAGTTCAACAAATAAGAGTTAATAGTCACCCAATTTCAAATAGAAGAATAATGTTGAATCAATAATCCTATGCCAATTTCTGCGATATGGTAGTAAGTTCTGAAATGTCGATTACCATATTCTAATTTCTCAACCGCTTTACCATATCTCTTGGGAGAGGAGGCTGAAAGATTTGCATTAGTTAATGTAGTTGCAGTATGCCACACAATATGATGAAAAAAGAGTGAACACACTCGTCGCGTACAAGGTGGTATCATTTCTAGCTATGGAAGAGGTCGGAGTGTAGCTGAGAGCCTCTACAATAAAGAGAAATAGAAAGGGTGCTAAGGGGTGCCCCTGGCATCTAATGGGCAAGAAGACTACATCACTCTCAGTAATTGTGTGTAACATCCCTACATATTTTCCATGGACATTTTACAATATTTACTAATTTTTTGCTGATGTTTAGTTATTTATTGTGCACTTGAGTGTTTTATGTGAGTTCTCTCTTGCCAGAACTGACACATCCGGTCATACATATTCTACAAATCCAATGCATTGGTCTTCTTCAATTTATTGATCAATTGACCCATGGTGCTTATACCATGAGACTTTACCATCTTAACATGGTAGTAGCACCTTTGTGTAGTGGGGTGGACTCCATTGCATGGTGTTATTTTAAAATACATAGGATTGCCTAAGTCCTCACATCCACCGGGTTTTCATACCTAACTAAAAGGATTTAGCAAGCCTAGGATACAATTAAATGTTCTAGGCCTAATTGTGCATTAATTATGTGCATGGGTAGAGGGGTCATGGGACAAAATGAATTAAAAACTAGTGAATTAAATTACTAAAGCTATTTTTTCACTATATAGGCTAGGAATATTTGATTAAAGGAATATAACTCAACTACTTTATATAACTTTTTATTAATTTTAGGGTTAGAACTAGCCATATGAAGCACACTTGCTTTTGTTGTTGAGATCTTGGCTGCTCCTGCGTTTTTCAAGGTTTGAACTCCAGAACAGTAAATTTGCATTGGATTCCGCTGATCATTAGACGCTTGTTGTATTCACCAAGCACTTCAGATCTAGAGCTTGTTGATGCTGTTTTGATGGCTGCTTTCACCTTGAATTGAAAGGACACCACCTAGATATTGCCTGCATGCAGTTTTTATCTTCCACATCAACTACGATGTGGAGAAAAACGCTTTCTCCTTGACGATTCAGTAATTCTTACACTATTCAGGTTATTTCGTTTCAGTTTTTATTTTTTTGTGTTTCCCAGAGACAGGTGGAGTTAAAACAAGCTCCATCAATTTTTGGGGAAATGTGGCACCTGTTTTGAGATTAGATAGTGAAAGATTGCTCCCAGGCAAATTGCGATTGGTAGGAATAGAATTCTGATCAATTGTGATTTGATTTAGTGCCCTATTCTAGTGTTCTAGATGAATTTTGGTATATCTAGAATTTTGATTGGAGTTTTTTTCTTCCTGGCTGATGCTTTTCCACTTTCAGACACAGTTATTTGCTCTAGAATTGATTATTTCATGATCACTATTGGGTCGATGATTTTGGATTTTGGCGCCATCTGTATCTTTTTGGTTGAACTAGTCTTTACTTAGGCTTGGATTGGGATATTGGAAGTTTTCCACTAGAATACGATTGTGGGATTAAGTTTCTAACTCATAACACAGAAAGTGATTGTGACAGTGTCTTCATGGAAGGAGGATGAAGAAAGCATGAGAACTTTGCATTCAACATGTTCCATTAGCTGAGTTTTCGGCACTTGATTTAATTCCCTCCTACAGTTAGAAAGGAGTGGTTTTTAGTTCTTTGTCCTAGGACTTCATAGGCTGCAACCTTAGTTCTGGAATACTAGTGTATTAATATTCATCATTATTGGAATATAGATATACGCCAAATGCTTGAGCTTTTGCAAGGGGGGTCCTTATTCGCACCCCATGTAGCCTCACTTTTTCTGTGTTCCATTCTCTCATTTTTTAAGTTTTAAGACTGGATGAATGATGGTGTAGTGGTTTAAATTTTCAGTTACTGGTCATAAATTTCTTGTTTCAATTAAATAAATCCTTGGAAAGATGCTTCTGCATAAGTACAGTTTTGACATGGTGCCAATCCAAACCACTGGGGTGCGAAAGATGGATGCTAATTAAGAGAGAGAGAGAGAGAGAGAGAGAGAGAGAGAGAACATCGCTGGGACTGTAAGGAAGTGTGTCCATGAGAGGACCCTATGGGAAGGAGCTATGAAAGTTTTGTGGGCTGCTGAGGAAGAGGTTTCTGTCGGAACCAGTGCATTTGCTAAGAGGCTGGGGATGTTGAGGCTGAAGACTGCTGACGGAATGCCTTGGCTACTGAAGTACTGTTGCTAGCTGTTGAAATTGATGCTGCTAACTGCTGGAGCTGAGCAAATCTCTCTCCAAACTATCCTTGAAACTTGTAACTGAATGACATTAATAGAATCCTTACATGTATGTTTTTGGCTTGTCTTGTTGCTGCTGCAACTACAACACATGGGCTCACTACTGATTGGTTCCCTCCTTCAAGCTCTTTAGTGTTGTCCCGCTCCAACAATGTTGTTAGATGACAAAATCATATGAACTTAATTCTAGATGCTAGAGAAGAAGCCATAGATAAACCGTGCATAGATAAGAGTACCACACTGCTGGCAGGCTGAGAAAGATACATATCCCATCAAGCCCAACAATAAAATCATCAAGATGAAATAGCCAATAGTGAGAATAGGTGTGAAGTAGGATTCAATCAAACCTACTGTATCAGGGAGGAAGCATCTAACCAAATCAATATCCAAAACTGGGACTCACTCAACAACAGAAGCCAAGGAATGATGGTTCTGAAATATTTGGGGTGTGCTCCTATAGGGTGTGCCTAGGCACTCTATGTTATCCTGGAGCAATGGCTGCACTGAGCCTCAACCAGCATTCGGTTTGCATCATTTGAGTGTCTCTTATACTCCCACTAGGGCCGACGTTTCTGACGCTTGATGCAAGCAGACTTGTTGGTAACCTGGGAGGCTCTTGTCATGCGGTGTGTGTGGGTTCAATTCTTCGTATGCGCAAAAATGTTGTGCTGGCCAGTGCGACAAAGCAAAAATTCCTCTCTCTCTCTCTCTCTCTCTCTCTCTCTCTCTCTCTCTCTCTCTCTCTTCCTTAGGAGGCCTATTTAAAGGCCTTCTTGGTAGCATTTAAGATGTCTTTCAACTCACCCTCCCATATTCGATGTAGTGTGTTTTGAAAGAGTGGCCCAACCTCCTCATGGCAATTATCGAGAACCTACGGATAAGGACACAAGCTAGCATGCTATTAATGCATGTAACTAGGAGGCTTTGGATAGCTCCATAAACCTAGGACAAGATGGAATACATGAGCTTGTGGGGGGGAAAGGGGGTTTGACCTCTTAGTAGGTTATTCTTGGGCAGGTGGCATATGTATGATGTATACATACATACATGTGTGTTGTGTTCTTACAAAAAAAAAGTGTGTACACACACACACACACACACATATATATTGTGCATGTGTGTGTGTCCTCTTCATGCCCACGCATGTGAGCACGATCCCACAAGCAAGCCAATGCTTTAGTTGTATCCTCATCGTAGCTTCAGCTTATGCCACGGGAAGAGCTGAACAAACCTTTTCTTCTTGTTGCTCACTTCGTGTTCTCGCGTAAAACAATAGAATATCGATCATGTGGCCTCATCCCCTCCCTCACATCCCCTAAGGGGTGTGCTAAGTAAAATTAATTGCAAAAAAGAAAGAAAGAATATGGAGTTGGGTATCTCACTGCTTGCTGCTTCCCTCAGTGTAGTCATTGTGCTGGCACCTTTTCGAGTCCTAAAAGCAGCACATCAGCATATTTAGGGGGCTCGCTGGTTGCTATACCTCGCATCCCTCTTGTATCTGGACTGATGTTTCACAGCGCTTGCACGGCTTTCTTGGTGTTTCATTTTGTTGCTATGATTCCTTTGGAGTTGATTGGGCTGCATTCTGAAGGTGTTCTATGGACGTCCAAGCTATGTCTTGCAGACGTGTACTCAGCAAAATGGTGGTTTGTGTTAGTTTTTAAGCTCCATAATACACGAGCTGGGAATCCGTGTTGTGGTAATGCAATTGTTCAAGGTTTACTACTCATGGCTATCAAGAGCGAAGCCTGTGTTAGGTTTATATAGATTATCTATTTATTACCAATCAATCGCCATAAAGGTACATGCCTTATTTTTCTTTGATTTGCAGCTTCTATAGCTTTGTTCCTCTTTCCTACATTTGCATCTATATTTCAGGCTCTCGCACATCTGTCTTTTATTTTTGTAATGAGCCATTGTACGATATATAGAGAGATTGTCATTGTGTGGAGCTTTATTTCCTACTTTTGTTTCTATCATGGGCATGCTTGAAATTGTGATCACTGATGAAATGTTACTGCAGGCAGATGCTAGAAACACGTGTTGAAACGACTGTAATAAAACAAAAAGGCCTTGCAGTTGTTAAGAGAGGATAAATTTGTGCCATACTATACTGGCCACAGGTTGGAGGGTGAACCAATGGGCATTGGGCAAGACTTGTCTTCGCAAGATATCAGTTAAGTTGATGTGTCACCGTTCCATGGGCACTGGAATTGAATCGTAAATGGGCTCTGAGGAGAAGCCCCACTTGGTGGAAACTAAGGTTTTGGGAAGTTTGGAAGTTTTTGGGTTTCATGGAGCATCATGCTCCTATGCATGTGACATGTTAGTCAGATTGGGTCCCTCAATCGTGTTGGCAAAAGTGTGAAGGCTCTTTAGCAGTCCATATTGTGTGCAAAACTAGTTGGATCTACCTTCATGCACACAAATGTATCATGGGAAAATGCAATGACTGCGGAAGAAAAACATTTTGCCAAAAAGAGGTGGTGAAGGCAAAAGTGGAAGTCTTTGTCAAGGTATTTGAAGACATTGAAGTCGGCACGCTTCCACTCTTCACTGTACCTAATAAAAATGCACTTTTTGCTCCTAGGATCTAGTTTCTTCCTATTATCTATGTCTTCACGTCAGTCATCCATAAGAGTCAAGCTATTCGACACACATCTCCAAGATGAGAGGCAAGCTTGCTAAATGCCTCCCGGTGAGCCAAGTGTGCCATTATGTGGTAAATCAATGGAGCTCATTCATCACTTGATGCAGAATTGTGTGATAACGGGGGAAGTCTGGAGATGGATGGAGGTGACCATTCAAAAAGCAAGGTTGATGGTGAAATTTTACTGTGGGGCTAGATGCTTGCTAGCGATATAGCAAGACTCCCATCAATCTTAGGGGCGTGCAAGCCATGCTTGTTGTTTGGGAATGTAGGAATAAAATCATAAAACATATGTTCAGGGTTCAAGGAGTCACTATCCTAGCGCTTGTTTAGGGTAATCTTTGGGATCTTAGTTGGATGATACAACTTTGCTACGTGCAGTGCAGGCCTTAGGGCAAAGTGCCCCTTTTGTAGGCCAAGTTTTTAATATGGCCACCCGCTTAATATACCTATTATTTCCTTAATATACCCAATTATTATTATTATTATTATTATTAACATACCCCCTCACTATACCCGGTATTTTATTATTATTATTAATTTTTTTAAGTACACATAGGGGATTCCATCTATTTATGGCTTGTACATTTCCATCTCAAGGGCTTCAATGCACCAGTGTAGAATTTAAATTGAGCTTGTTGGATGCTATTCTATACAAGGTTATCTTGTTTTGAACAGCCTCCATGTGCCAACCGAGTTTCATTGGCATGATGGGTAGGCATATGGAGTAATATCATGCTACCACATATGTATAGTGAATGATGGGTAGGCATATGGAGCAGAGCTAGGAGGCTCATCTAATTCTTTTGGAGTTAATAGGTGCTAAATGTATGCATCTGTGCTTTGGATAGGTTGATGGTCCAAAAGAGGCCTAGAGGCATAAATTCTCTCAAGCAGCCTACTATTATGTTTTTTTTCCCCAAAGAAAAGAACTTCTCTTATCTCTTATATTACTTACGGCGGCTAATCCCAGACTTGATGATCTGGCAAGGATTTGGAGCTTCGGGGGAGGAAAAGGGAGGTTCGGCAGGGGAGGAGGGATGTTCGGGGAGAGAGGAGGTTCGGGGAGGCAGAGGGAGGTTCGGAGAAGGCTAGAAGAGACCACCTGAAGATGTGCGGGTAGATTGATCACTGAAGGAGAGGAGGGTAGCATTGCGAGATTGCCACATGGCGCTGTGTGACTATGATATTTGTGGGGGTGGTACCATCGTGTCACATGTCGGCACGAGAGAGTCTTCCCGCCATCATTCCTCCTGCTCACACACATTGACACGGAGTATGCAGTATGATGTATCACATGGCAGAATTCCAGAGGGATTAAATGCTGGTGGGACTCACGGGACTAGAGGGAGTAAATGCCAAGAGGGTTGTCGAGACTGGCGGCAAAGCTATGGCAATCGTGACGTGGCAAGACTGGGCACGCATCATGTGGCAAGGAAGTCCTGTAAACCTGCATAAATGAATGATAGAGGGCAGAGGCACAGATTGTCTCATGTGGCATAGGGGGGTTCAGACTCCAAAGGGCACACCCAGGGAAGAAGCACAGTCATCGGATGCCACATCAGCTCGATGCTGTAATCACTGAGTGGCGATGGCGCGATCAGCGAACGACTGAGTCTGATGATATGGCGATGGTGTGGCATCTGACAGAGTTAAGGCATGCAATCCACATGGCATGGTTGCGTGACGCAGGGGCTAGCATGCACTATGAGCCGACATGGCATGGCTGGATCAGGTAGCAAAGAGCGCGTGGGGTTGCCACAGGCCCCAGAGCGCTTGGGGCGACGCAAGGGGCTAAGGTGAGGGTCATGAGACTGACACATGGTATCACCGAGTCGAAAGCAGAAACCTACACAGAGGCCATGTGGTATTTGGCACATGGCATGACGTGGCGTGGAAACTTTTGATAGTCCAACTCAGGTAGTTAACATGATGATGTGGCACATGGAGGTGCGAGGGCTGAAGGGAGGGACTCACGTCAGTTGCGCAGCACTCCGACTCTCTCAGTCTTAGACAACTATTGGATAGGGTGCAGAGGGTTGACATGGCCGTAGATTCAATGTCACGTAACGCTAGAGCCATCCTAGTATGCTTGAGAGAGAAAGAGAGAACACACAGAGAGAAGAGAGAGAGAGAGAGAGAGAGAGAGAGAGAGAGAGAGATGAGAGAATATCTATATATATCAATATAATATATATTATATTATACACACACACACACACACATAGAATATCTTATATGTTATCTATTATTTGATGTATATTACAATATTATATTATGTAATAACTTTTATTATATAATAATATTATATTATCTAAAATATTAACATACTATATATATATAAATGATAAATGATATATAATAATATATATATATAAAGAGAGAGAGAGAGCGAGAGAGAGAGGGAGGGAGGGAGGGAGGGAATAAAGTGACAGAGAGAAATAGAGAGAGGAGAGAGAGGAGTGGATAGAGAGAGAGAGAGAGGGAGGGAGGGAGGGAGGGAGGGAGGGAGATCAAAGTGACAGAGAGAGATAGAGAGAGCAGAAAGAGGAGAGGATAGAGTGAGAGAGTAAGAGAGAGAGAGAGAGAGAGAGAGAGAGAGAGAGAGAGAGAGAGAGAATATAAACTATTTATATTTATATACGAACAAAAATATTTTAATATTTATAGATTTATACGAACAAAAATATGTATATTTATATATAAATATAAATTCTTATATGTTTTAAAATAAATTTACATTTATATGTACATATATAATACTTTAATATTTATATTTATTTAGATAAACATATATATATATATATATAAAGAGAGAGAGAGAGAGAGAGAGGAGTGTATATGCTTAGTTTAGTGGTGGCTGCTATTACTCTAAACATTGTCTCCAAAATTTTGCAAGGACATCAAACTTGCATAATGTGCTGTTGAATATTACGAGTTAAAGTGGAAGTTTCTAACTTTGAATTAGAGAATTATGTTTATGTCAATGTAAGTGGCCAAGCACTCCAGCTTGAGTTGATGTTATGCTTGAGATGCATAAACTGTGGTTGAAATGCTTGAGACAATGCTAGAGGGTTTGGAAAGCAAACACCTCAAACTCTTTATAACCACCCTGCTAATGTGTCAACTATTCCCACCTATGGACATGTGTCAACTCGAGGTTGGAAGAGAGGGAGAGAGAGAGAGAGAGAGAGAGAGAGAGAGAGAGAGGGAGGGAGAGGGAGAGAGAGAGAGTGCATAAGATATGTATTTAAATTTTCATATTTAGTGTTCTATTTGTGTGTGTTTGTGTTTGGAAGTTTGGTTTTATGAAAGAAAACTGAAAATTATTGAATATTTGTGTGTGTGTGTGTGTGTTTTCACAATTTTTCTTAAAATTCCTCAAAGTTTGAAATTTATAAATGAAACCTTAAATTTTATAAAAGGCAATCTATGATTGCAACTTTGAAACCCAGCGGAGTGGGTCTCCAGCCCGTCGTAGACGAGTTAGGTTACTCGTTTTATTAATTCTTGAAAACCCAACCAACAATACGAAAGGCATTGATCATGGGAAATAAAGGGTGTGAGAAGAAAATCGGTCTATTTCGAGAGAGCCTAGCTTACTGCCTAGGGAATCTCTAGAGCAGGGGCTAACAATCAAGGTGGAGAACAACGAATACCTCGCTCTATAAAAGCATAAAGATACCTGCAGTCCAAGCCTTAGAAACACGATTTTGACTTTCGATGGTCGCCCTATATTCGAAAGTCTCGTGCTCCCAAATGGTGTGTAGGGTATAGATGCTTTTCTGTCAAGTGGTGACGCGGGTGGCTATTGGGAGTACCTAATGACCTCCCATCACAAAACAACCCAGATGTTCCAAGGAGTTATGCTAGACACCATCTCCCATAGACTATTGTTTGGTGATGGCAAAGGGTGCAGGTGCAGGGGAGGAGTCACATCCTACACCTCTATCATGAAGATCCATTGGCCCTAGATCTTTTGTACTAGAGAGACTGGATCAATGGAGAAGGTGTGAGCCCCCTCCATTAGCCAAGCAGACTTCCCCTAAGTGAAGTGTCGGTGTAAACTCTGTGTCCTAGTAATAATCTAGAGGACACCCATCCAAATCCTCTGCATTGCGGGGCAATCCCAAAGACAATGCGGGATTGTCTCAAGATCTCTATTTGCAACAAAGGCATCTACCATATACACGCATCTACTCCAGCCATAGGCCAATAGGCAAACTTTCATGTGCCACCATCTAAAAGAAGCATGAGATCATGTGTGGCCCGCCATTGGTCTAGAGTCATGACCAAAAATGGGAGACAACCTCTTCGTAGAACTTGTTGCTCACCCAATGATGCTCTCTCAAGGGAGTCCAAGCCGCCACCTTGAGTTGTAGATTTCAACCAATGTGTGTCATGTACAAGAACAAGGGCACCTCCTCCACCCTATCCAATGTCCTACTCATGCAGGCCAAAACCACTTACATGGATCCCATTGTATCTCCCAAAGAGACCGGCCCTTTCATTACCACAGATGCCACCACGCCCCCTCTTGACATGCCAAGATTGGAAGTGAAGCCTTGCTCCAACATTTGCGTCATGGCAACAATCTAGAGGGCACCCATCCAACCCCATTGCGCTTTGGGGCAATGTGAGATAATTTCCATATCTCTATGCACACAACGGAGGCATCTACCATCTCTGTGTGCAACTACTACACCCATGGGCCAATAGATAGACCTCCATACACCACCATCTAGAAAAAGGAGATATTTCGTGGCCTACGACTAGTCCAAAATCATGACTAGAAATGGGAGATAATCTCTTAGAAAACCTATTGCTCCATCAAATGATGTCTAGGCTACTGCCTCCATCTGTATGTCCCGTAACCAATATAGAGTGACTTACCATCTTTTACTAGGTGTGATCCTTCTATTGTATGAATGTATCAACAAAATACAATACCAGCTATAGATAGATAAGCCCAAAGAAATTATTGGGTTCTTTTAAATTAGGGTTTAAGGAAGTACAAAATTTAAAAAGCATGATGCATGGGTAAATTAATTAACCCATTTTTTCCTTACCAAGGAGTTTATCCTTATGTATTTGCTTGATTCAATGCCCACCTGAGGGGGATCCAATTTTCCACATGAGGGAATTACAACAGAGTCTAGTATTTGAGGTAGGAACTACCCTTTCTTATGAAATAATCCCACGCTATTAGGCTAGGCTAAATCAAGCATTGTAAAGGAGAGAGAGTGCATGATTTGTAAAATGTTTTGGAAATGTAGTATGTGAGATGATGGATGCACTTTTGATTGGGAAATTGTTAAGATTGTGGGAGATGACAATAGAAGTCTTGCCAATATCATTTGTCTCTAGCCGCGACCTTACTATGACACACTCAATAAACCTTGATGTACTCATGATGTGGGTATCTTTCACCTCTTATCCTTGAGCATACCCCCCCCCCCCAATTTTTACTAAAATATGGAGCATGTGAGATGATGAAGGCACTTATGATTGGGAATGTGTTACTATTGTAGGAGATGAGCATACAAGTCTTGCCAATAGCATTTGTCTCCGGCTGCAACCTTACGTTGACACACTCAATAAACCTTGATGTACTCATGATGTGGGTATATTTCACCTCTTATCCTTGAGAATACCCCCCCCCCCTCTCTCTCTCTCTCTCTCTCTCTCTCCCTCTCTCTCTCTCACACATACACACACACTTACTATCCCTTTCCCACTTTACATTCAATTTACTTTTTATCCCTTCCCCCTATTTATTTCCATGTTTAATCCCCCCACCCCCTCTAAATTTTCCCTAGTTTTCTACTTTATTTTCCCCTAATTTTGCTTAAATTTTCCTTTTTCCCCCTATTTTTTCCTATTTTTTATTTCTCCTATTTTTACTATTTCCCCTATTTTTACCTTTGCTCCCCCTTATTTCTTCTCAAAACCTATATACGATAACCCGCCCTAAAACCCCTAAAACCTCCTTAATTAGTCCTAAACCCCTTATAAATAA
Source organism: Dipteris shenzhenensis (assembly GCF_047967505.1). Taxonomy (NCBI): domain Eukaryota; kingdom Viridiplantae; phylum Streptophyta; class Polypodiopsida; order Gleicheniales; family Dipteridaceae; genus Dipteris; species Dipteris shenzhenensis. Next base: position 8,066,350 of record NC_141621.1, on the reverse strand, counting down.
ACTTGTGGGGGTTAAAGGTCACTGTGCCTTAACCCCGGTTATGTACAATACTCAAACACATATATAAATGAATGAAAAAGAAGATTAGGGTGGTTCTGCACCCACCAAAACTTGTGTGGCTCTCTGTCTCTCTCTCTCGCTCTCTCTCCCTCTTCCGTTCTTGCTTCCGTTGAGAGCACTCTCAACTGGTATCAGAGCCCGGGTGATCTAGCTGAGCGTGCGTGAATGCTTTGAAGCTCAGCAGCTCTTTGGGAGGAAGGAGAAGCTTTGTGGGAAGCTTTGTGGGTGACTTTACTTGCATCCGAGTGTGCAGAGACCTTGGAGGAACCTTTGGAAAAGTCACTTTGGCTTTACGAAGTGGTTTTGAGAGCCTGTTAAGAGCTTTCAAAGAAAAAAGTCATTTTTTGAGCTTTTCCCTGTTCCGTTCGATGACAGAGACTCCATATTGACTTGTAGAGGCAACTATTGCTTGCTTTTGGTGTCCACATTACTTCAGGAGCTTGGAAACACCTTCATTCTTGAATCTGGGATCATTTCATTGGATTTCTGACTCGCTGTGTCAGTTCCTGCGTTTTTTGCCCGGGTGTTGGAACTCAAGTTTGGAGCAACCATTTGCAGATCTGTCAGTTCCGGTGGACTCAGGAGGTCCTAAAACTTCTATGTTGCTCATCATTCACACTCCGGTGGAGTTTACAGATAGCTCTGTTTCCAAAAACGTTTTTCAGTCCGTGTGTTGGACCTAGTGATTGAGACCACGGTTTCCAAAACCGTCTGTCCCATTGCGTTCCGGACGCCCAAAAACCCCTACCTATCAGTTCTTGCGTGATTCGGTGGAGGATTTTCAGAGTTATAAATCTCTGTGTATTCGATTTCGTCTCTCTGTTATGCATTTTTCATACTAAGGTTTTGAAACCTTAGATTTATGCCACATGGCAGTGGATAAGTGTTGACTCCCATTTCTCACTCATCGGTTGGGATTTTGGAGTTCTGGCAGAAGAGAGATATTTGCAGATTTTCTTGCTGGTTCCAATTATGCAATGGCGCCCATGTTTTGAGGCATCTCAGGTTCTATTTTCAGTAGCGCTCATTACCGTGGGACTATGATTTCTTGAGCATACCTTATGCAGATCACTCTGGTTGCAGTTTGAGCAGTGTGCGCTCATTCGTGGTATGCATTGGGTTGCAATGGATGATTTATAGGCCATTTAGATGCATTGCGGTCCTTGTTGGATGCGCTGATAGGCCCAAATTGCCTTGTGGGATGCTATTTTTATAGACGCTTTGCACATGGATGCTATTTTATGCTGAGGGACAGCTTTGAAACATTGCAGGTGATGCACTGATAGTGCTATGCTCTCTTGGATGAGACATTATTGATGTATATGCCAGTGGACAGTGTTTATGCTTGAGTCATTTGGTACTTATTGGCATTTTCTTTCGGGCCAGATTTGCTCATATGGATGCATAGTATATGCACATGAGTCAGATGCATCTTTTGATGCTTTGAGCTTTGAATTTTGGTGATATTTCACTCTATTGTGGCATACACATTTGGGTGCACCTAGTATTTGGTGTGATTCTCTCTTGCAGGCACTAGCATTTGGGATTTTGTTTCATTTGCATCATGGCATCCTCTTCCATGTCTGAAAAGGAGTTTTTCAGCATTAAAAAGTTTGATGGGACAAACTTTTCTTTGTGGAAAGAACAAATAAGGAATGTGCTTATTCAAAAGAAGCAGATTAAACCCTTGGCAGGGATTGAAGCTAAGCCTGCAAATATGTCTGAGGATGATTGGAATGAGTTGGATGCATTAGCAAAGTCTACTATTAGACTTCATCTTGCAGAGTCAGTTTATTTCACAGTAGTAAATGAGCAGACTACGGAAGATTTGTGGAAGAAACTGTGTGCCACTTATGAGAAGGAAACTGCCTCTAATAAAGTTTACCTCATGAAGAGGTTGTTTGAGCTGCAGATGAAGGAAGGGGTCTCCATTGCTTCTCACTTGAATGAATTCAATATTATTTTCAGCCAGCTTCAGGCTCAGAAAATGAATTTTGATGCGGAGACTAAGGCAATATTTCTCTTATGTTCATTGCCATCCTCATTGTATATCTTCCGTACAGCTGTCACTAACTCTGCACCTGGTGGAGTACTGAAATTTGATGATGTTGTGGGTAGCTTGTTGGCCGAGGAGATTAGACGGAAGTCTATGGATGGCAACAAGCAGGATGCAGCCTTAAATGTGCAAAGGGGCAGATCACACTTCAGGGGGAAGTCCCAAGAAAGAGTGAAGTCACGTAGCAAATCCAGGGCACGGAACATTGAGTGTTACCATTGTGGCAAGAAGGGCCATATGAAAAAGGATTGCTACAAGCTGAAAAGAGAGCAAAAGGATAAGAAAAAGAATGCAAATTGGGGTGCAAATCAAAAGGAAGAGAGTCCAAGGGAGGACAAAGGAAAAGTGAAGATCGAGGAGATCAATGCAGTCACACATGATAGTGACAATGATGTTCTCTTCATGTCTACTTTATCTGCAGAGTTGCTTACCACTTCAGATGATGCATATTCCCAGGATTGGATTTTGGATTCTGGTGCTTCATTCCATGTTACTCCCCATAGGGAATGGTTCTCCACTTATGATAGTGGAAAGACAGGTTGTGTGCATCTTGGAAATGACTATGCATGTGACATAGTGGGAGCAGGTGACATAAAGTTTTCTTTTGCAAATGGGTCTGCATTTGTTTTGAAACATGTGAGACATGTGCCTAAGCTGACCAAGAGTCTTATTTCAGTGGGTCAGCTAGATGATGCTGGTTTTCACACCACTTTTGGCTTTCAAAGTTGGAAAATTCAAAAGGGCTCTATGCTTTTGGCTAGGGGTGCCAAGTGTGGGACTTTGTATCCCTTACATGTATCAGGGGTATTTGATCATGTTGTTGCAATAACCGAGCAGCCAAGCACTTCTTTGTGGCATTGCAGGTTGGGGCACATGAGCCAGAATGGAATGAAACTCTTATGCCATTTGGGTTATGTACCGCATTTGAGTTTCTCTGATTTTGAATTTTGTGAGCACTGTCTCTATGGGAAGCAGACTAAATCAGCCCATAAAAGAAGGGGAAAGAAAGAGTTTGAAATGCTTGATTTGGTGCATTCAGACGTATGTGGTCCCATGCCTACACGGTCATTAGGCGGGGCCGAATACTTTGTGACATTCATTGATGATACAACTAGGAAAGTGTGGGCTTATGCTATAGCTCGGAAGAGTGATGTATTCCAGGTATTTCAGAAATGGCTGGCCTTGGTTGAGAATCAGTCAGGTAGAATGCTTAAATGCCTACGGACTGACAATGGTGGAGAGTATCTCTCTCATGACTTTCAGCATTTCTGTGATACACGTGGGATTAAGAGGGAGCTCACATCCCCTCGTACTCCAGAGCAAAATCCAGTTGCAGAAAAGATGAACCGTACCATTCAAGAAAGGTTGCAATGCATGCTTTCTAATGCAAGTCTTTCTGGTGGTTTTTGGGCTGAGGCAATGAAGACTGCAGTGCATGTGATCAATAGATCACCTAGTAAGAGTTTGGATGGTGGTATTCCTGAAGAGGCATGGAGTGGCAAGAAGCCCTCTTACTCTCATTTGCGTATATTTGGGTGTGAGGCATATGCACATGTGCCAAAAGAGCTTCGAAAGAAGCTAGATCCTAAGTCTAGGAAATGCATCTTTCTAGGTTATGGTGAAAGTGGAGAGATGGGCTATCGTCTCTGGGATCCAGAAGCAAAGAAGATCATACGCAGCCATGATGTGGTCTTCAATGAGAAGAAGATGCATAAGGCACCCATGAGGGATGTGGAAATGAGGAGAATCACTTTCCAGGATGTGAATCCACCTGCATATGTTGATAGACAGCAAGCTGTCCATGCACCAAATGTGCAAGAAATGGTACAACCAAGTACTCCCACAGGTATACAATCAAGGGTAGATGATGGATCATCTATTGGTGGAAATGATGAGCCAAATGTGGCTGATATGCAAGTGGGACAGCAAGTTGAAATGCCCTTGAGAAGATCATCTAGAGTGTCTAGATCGCCTGATAGGTTTATTCCAGGGGTAGAATATGTGATGCTTACTGATTGCGGGGAGCCTTCTTGCTACAGAGAGGCTATGATGCGTGAGGATCAACGCAAGTGGGAGTATGCTATGCAATCAGAGATGAGTTCACTTATGAAGAATAAGACTTGGGACTTGGTTTCTTTGCCACATGGAAAGAAAGCATTGCCATGTAAATGGGTCTACAAAATGAAGGTCACAGGTGATGATGTGCCTAGATACAAGGCCCGTTTGGTTGCTAAAGGGTTCAAGCAAGAGAAGGGTGTGGACTTTGATGAGATATTCTCTCCGGTTGTGAAGATGACCACACTTAGATGCATGCTTGGACTAGTGGCAGTAGAGGATATGGAGCTTATGCAAATGGATGTCAAGACAACTTTCTTGCATGGGGATTTGCATGAGGACATTTACATGATGCAACCGGAAGGCTTTGAAGAAAAGGGCAAAGAGCATTTAGTTTGCAAGCTGAAAAAGAGTCTCTATGGTCTTAAGCAAGCACCTAGAGAATGGTATCAGAAGTTTGATGCTTTCATTCGGTCCCAGGGTTTTAGAAGGAGTGAAATTGATCACTGCCTCTACACTAAAAGGGCTAAGGATAATAGCCTGATAATCTTGGCACTATATGTGGATGATATGCTATTGGCTAGCAAGAATACTTATGAGCTAGATGCATTAAAGGCCAAGTTGCATGAGGCCTTTGATATGAAGGATTTGGGACTTGCAGGTCATATTCTTGGTATGCGCATCACGCGTGATCGGAGTAGGAAACTCCTTTGGCTTTCACAAAAAGAGTATGTTACAAAAGTATTGCAGCGTTTCAATATGGAGGGGGGGAAGGCAGTGAGTACTCCATTGCCTCCATATGTGAAACTGAGTCATACAGATAGTCCCAAATCAGATGAGGAAAGGGCCATGATGGCCAAGGTTCCTTATGCATCAGCAGTTGGGAGTCTTATGTATGCTATGATAGCTACTAGACCAGACATTGCATTTGCAGTGGGAGTTGTTAGCCGGTATATGGCTAATCCAGGAAAGAGGCACTGGGAGGCAGTTAAGTGCATCATGAGGTACATGAAGGGTACCAAGGAGATGTGCATTTGCTTTGGTAAAGGAGACATGCGTGTACTTGGGTACACAGATTCAGACTATGCAGGGCATGTGGATAGTAGGAGATCCACTTCTGGTTATGTGTTCACCTTTGCAGGTGGTGCAGTGTCGTGGATGTCTCGCGCACAGAAGTGCGTTGCTTTGTCTACCACAGAGGCTGAGTATGTTGCAGCCACAGAGGGTTGCAAGGAGGCTATATGGCTTGATCGGCTAGTGGGAGATTTGGGGATTCATACAGGTGTACCGACATTGCATAGTGATTCCATGAGTGCTATTCAGCTAGCACGGAATCCGGTCTTTCATGCAAAGACCAAACACATTGAGGTCAGGTACCATTTCATCAGGGAGGTACTTGAGGACAAGCGCATAGAGCTTGTCAAGGTTCATACAGATGATAACCCTGCAGATATGCTAACAAAGAGTCTACCTAGTCAGCGGTTTGAGTATTGTCGTGTATTGATGGGCATTGGATAGTATGCTCACAGGTTGTTCTCCCTTAAAGGCACATTGTCCTTTAAGTGGGAGGTTGTGGGGGTTAAAGGTCACTGTGCCTTAACCCCCGGTTATGTACAATACTCAAACACATATATAAATGAATGAAAAAGAAGATTAGGGTGGTTCTGCACCCACCAAAACTTGTGTGGCTCTCTGTCTCTCTCTCTCGCTCTCTCTCCCTCTTCCGTTCTTGCTTCCGTTGAGAGCACTCTCAAAACTCCCTAAAATTAATTCGTTTTATCTCTATTATCTAACCCTTAAACCTACCCGACTTCTAGCCCTCCATCTCCCCGACTCCCGACCCTCTGCCTTAATATCACCGACCTGTGATATCCCTCCCCTATAAATTACCCCCTCCTCTCACCTAGCTACTCCTGCCTCACTCTCCGCGCTCCCCTACTAACTCATAACTATTCACTTAGCTCCTGCACCCTTGCCACCTCTACGCATATGTGCTTTACTATGCCTTACTTGCTCGCTCGCTTCCCAAAGCAACCTCTACACACTTGTCTCCCAAGTCCCCACCTCCATGCCTTAACTACTGTCCACAGAGCACAGTCGTGGCTGCTTCTATGTCACTGTTCGTGAGCTGTTCGTGCTTCGTGGTCAGCATCTCGTGCGTCCCCAAAAGTACTTTGTGCCTCTATTGTCCGTGTGGGGGTTAAAGGCCACTGTACCTTAACCCTGGTTATGTACAATACTCAAACACATATATATATGGATGACATAGAAGATTAGGGTGTTCTGCACCCACCAAAACTTGTGTGCCTCGCTCTTCTGGCTCTCCCTCTCTCTCTTACCTTCTTCCATTCCACTTTTGTTGTTCAGATATCTCAACTGGTATTTCTAGCTGAGCCCGAGTGTGAGCCTGGAGTCTGAAGTCTACTGTTGCAACTTTGTGGGAAGACAGAGAAGCTTCTTTGGGTGACTTTACTTGCATCCTAGAGTGCAAAGACCTTGCAAAAACCTTTGGAAAGTTCTTTGAGTGGTTTTTTGCAAGCCAGCAGGTAGTTTTTGAGGCACAAAGACAGTCTATTTTAGACCTGAGAGTCTTGTGATGAAGATATATTTCTCTAGATGTTGAATGTCACCCTGATATCTGAAATAAAGTTGGAGAAGACTTTGAGTACTTCATTTTTCGTTTCAACATCTTTGTCATCCGAGTTTTCAGTGAAAAGTTACAGCTTCTGCAAAAAGTGATGAAATTCAATTTCCTGCGCAGATTTCGTGTGTTGGATCTCCATATCCACGCCACCATTTGCAGTTCAGACACTCCCAGTGGATTCAGAGTAGTCCGAAACTTCTACTTGTGAAGCTACTTCCAATTCCGTGAAGTTCTGAAGTTGTAGTGAAGCTCTGTCTACTCCGACGTCTTCATTCCATCATTTCCTGTGTGAGTGGAAACTCAACATCTGGGCCTCCATTTGCAGAGCTGTCTATCCCGTTGGATCCGAGACCGCCTGAAACATCTATCTACAAAGCTGCTTGCCATTCTGTGAAGAATCGAGGGAGTTGTGATTCTCTGTGTTTTTTTGTCATCTCTTTGAAGGAAATTTGTCAAAGTTTGCAAGACCTTCTCATTGATTGCCATGTGGCATTTTAGCTAAGGTTAAGTTTCCTAAGGTTCATTTTTGCAAGTAAATGCAAGGGTTGATTGGCTCTTACTCCATCCTTGTATGAGATTTTGGAGTTGTGGCAGAAGAGAGATATTTGCAGATTGTCTTGCTGAGTTAGATTATGCAATGATGCCCATGTTTTGAGACATCCCAGGTTCTATTTTCACTAGCAGTCATTGCCGTGGGGCCGTGATTTCTTGGATATATCTTATGCAAATCACTTTGGTTGTAGTCTAAGCCATGTGCGCTCATTTGTGGTTTGCATTAGGTTGTAGTGGATGCTTTACAGGCCATTTGGATGCATTGCGATCCTTGTTGGATGCGCTGATAGGCCCAAATTGCCTTGTGGGATACTTTATTGTTGGACGTTTAGCACATAGATGCTATTTTATGCTGAGGGACAACTTTGACACATTTCACTGGATGCATAGGTTGTGCTAGATCTCTTGGATAAGACACTATTGATGCTTATGCCTATGGACAGTGTTTATGCTTGAGGCATTTGGCTCTTATTGGCTTGGCATTGGGTTTGCCATTGTTTTTTCATTGCAGGTTGATATTTTCTTTTGGGCTAGATTTGCTCATATGGATGCATAGTATATGCACATGAGTCAGATGCATTTTGATGCTTTGAGCCTTGAGTTTTGGTGACACTATCCTTCATTAAGATAGACATATTGGGTGCACCTAGTATTTGGTGTGATTTCTCTCTTATAGGTACTAGCATTTGGAATTTTATTTCATTTGCATCATGGCATCCTCTCCCATGTCTGGAAAAATGTTTTTCAGCATTAAAAATTTTGATGGGACAAACTTGTCTTTGTAAAAAGAACAGATAAGGGATGTGCTTATTCAAAGGAAGCAGATTAAACCCTTGGCAGGGATTGAAGCTAAGCCTGTAGATATGTCTAAGGATGATTGGAATGACTTGGATGCATTAGCAAAGTCTACTATTAGACTTCATCTTACAGAGTTAGTTTATTTCATAGTAGTAAATGAGTATTCTACATAAGATTTGTGGAAGAAATTATGTGCCACTTATGAGAAGGAAACTACCTCTAATAAAGTTTACCTCATGAAGAGGTGGTTTGATTAAGGAAGGGGTCTCCATTGCTTCTCACTTGAATGAATTCAATATTATTTTTAGCTAGCTTCAGGCTCAGAAGATGAATTTTGATGCGGAGACTAAGGCAATATTTCTCTTATGTTCATTGCCATCCTCATGGGATACCTTTCATACAGCTATCAGTAACTGCACCTGGTGGAGTATTGAAGCTTGATGATGTTGTGGGTAGCTTGCTGGCCGAGGAGATTAGACGGAAGTCTATGGATGGAAACAAGCAAGATGCAACCTTAAATGTGCAAAGGGTTAGATCAGAGTTTAGGGGGAAGTCCCAAGAAAGAGGGAAGTCTTGTAGCAAATCCAGGGCATGGAACATTGAGTGTTACCATTGTGGCAACAAGGGCCACATGAAAAAGGATTGCTACAAGTTGAAAAGAGAGCAAAAGGATAAGAAAAAGAATGCAAATTAGGGTGTAAATAAGAAGGAAGAGTGTCCAAGGGAGGACAAAGGAAAGATGAAGATCAAGGAGATTAATGCAATCATTGATGAGAGTGACAATGACATTCTCTTCATGTCTAGTCTACCTGCAGACTTGCTTACCACTTCAGATGATGCATATTCCTAGGATTGGATTTTGGATTCTTGTGCTTCATTCCATGTTACTCCCCATAGGGAATGGTTCTTCACTTATGACAGTGGAAAGACATATTGTGTGCATCTTGGAAATAACTATGCATGTGACATAGTTGGAGCAGGTGACATAAAGTTTTCTTTTGCAAATGGGTCTGCATTTGTGTTGAAAAATGTGAGACATGTGCATTCTCTCCAGTTGTGAACATCACCACACTTAGATGTGTACTTGGACTTGTGGCAATAGCGGATATGGAGCTTATGCAGATGGATGTCAAGACAGCTTTCTTGCATGGGGATTTGCATTACATGGTATAGCCAGAAGGCTTTGAAGAAAAGGGCAAAGAGCATTTTGTTTGCAAGTTGAAAAAGAGTCTCTATGGCCTTAAGCAAGCGCCTGGAGAATGGTATCACAAGTTTGATGCGATCGTACCCGAAGTCATGTAGGTATTTGATGAGTCAGGCCCTCGGTGTTGTGTCAAAGGCCTTGCGAAAGTCCACAAAGATACAATAGACCCTCCATCTTTGTTCCCTAGCCTCCTCAATGACCCCTTTGAGTGTGAGAATATGGTTCATGGTCCCATGGTCCACCCAGGAGCCTGCTTGTCCCATGGCTCTGAAACCACCAGACTAACCTCTACATCAAGTATTAAGGCATAGATTTTGGACATAACGTGTCCAATCATAATAGTCGTGTAGTTTTCTAGGCTCATGGGATCTCCGACCTTGTGTATGGGTGTGATGTGTTAAGGATCCAAGTGTGTGGGAAGCCACTACACACTGCTTCGTTGAAAAGCTTTGCTAGGATCAGGGCCATCTTGTCTATCCCATAGGCAATGAAGTTAGTGCCCCTCATGATATTTCACTTGGCCATTGTGAAGCTTTTGTGTTGCGTGCTTGACACCACCAGTTGTGAAGAGTGTACATTAGATGGGACGAGGTGTATGCACAAGAGATCAGGTGCTAGCTGGTTATGTACATCATATACTGTGCATGCGTAGGAATGCCAAGTTTTGGTATCTGTGAGAGGGGATGGGGTTCTCTGTTCGATTGAACCTCCACCAAAAGTCTTTAGAGTTGTTTCTGAACAAAAAGTTTAGTAACTCCTCTTCGTTCCGGTGGATGAAAGCATGCTTCTTCCAATGAACCAGGCGGCGATACTCACGTACCTTCTCTAACTCCCCGAAAAGATGATACTTGGTCTTGAGTCGGAGTTGTCGACATAAAGCCTTGCATTTGTCATCATTGTACTAGCTATTGTAGGGTACCAAATCGAGAGGTGGGGGGCATATGGATCGAGCGGTGTATGGAAAGGTAAGTAGGGTAGCCTCATGGAGAAATCGTGTGAGCAAGGCAGCTCGATCCTCTAAGAGCGAGGTGTGATCTATGTCTCTAGGTAGGTCAACAAGGTAAGCGTTGTACTTGAGTTTGAGTGTGTGGTTTAAATGTATGTCATGATAGGTAATGTGTGTAAATGATGGCGAAGTGTGTGATGTGGACAACGGAGTGGAGATACTAAAGAACAAATAAGTGGATCTACTCCTGGTGGTGGTGGTGAGACAAAGAAATTAGTGGTGTGAGAGATAAAGGAAGGAGATCCCATGAGGTAGTCAACTATGCTAGACCCTCCTCCATGGGGGAAGCAGATGTACCCACTTGAGGATGGCCAATGGCTTAGGTCGTTAATGGATGATAAGATCGTGTATCTTGCCCATGTCAAGTAGTGCATGCCCATACGCTGTGGCTGTGGTCCCCGTTTGTCTCTGCTAAGGCTGGAGACATCCTAGTCTCATCTATGTCAACCTCTGGTAGTAGGATAGAATCATCACAAAATAATAGCAATGATACTTGGCATGTGCATTCCTTGCGTTGAACTCTCCAACCAAGAGAACTTCCCAATGGCTCGAGAAATCCATGATGTCAAAGTAGAGGACTGCGTATGTTGAGGGGTCTCGGCCCCCTCGTGTAGGTCCCTCACGAAGTGTGAGGTCTGAGGGGGAAAGTAGCAAACTGCGACAAAAAGGTCCCGACTGGGAGGTCGCCTGATCTGAACCCATAGGAGCCTAGCATGCGAGTCTCGCCTCTCGATAGAGATAGTCCTGACCAGAGATGATTGGTATAGCAGTCCAACTCCTCCCGATCCATGGACTCCTCCTATCTCCCGGGTCTCATCTCGATAGGCTTTCTCCCATGTATACCCACTAACTATAGGCAAAGGGCACTTTGGACTCTGGTGTGTCTCAATATAGAAAGCTATGTCCTAACCTATGTATGATTCTGAGAAATTCCTTGGATTTGACCATGAAGTACCGTTAATGTTCCAAACCCTACAAGTCAGGGTCTCGGGGCTCTGAGTCTCACAACCTGTCTCCCTATGTGGGAGGACAAAGGGGGGGGCGTGTACGATGGAGTCCAGTCAAGAGTCGTCCATCGCAAACCACGGCCCACTTCCCCTCCTTGCGGGATGCATCCCGCTGCTATAGAAGGGCACATCTCTCCTCAATTTGTAGTGGTGTTAAGTCCTCATCCATGGAGATTGAGGGGTGCTCACATAGGACTGATCTGTGTCAAATTACTACCACACATGCATGAGAGTCTCAAAAGTAGATGATGAGGGGCTGTTCACAATTGGGGTCTCTCCCCACTCGCCAGGCTCCCTCAATCACATGCTCCTAGAGTGGTAGCTACGAAAGTAGTCGCCTTGTCCATTGCTATGGCATGTGTGTATGGGATCCCCCAAACTCTGATGTTGAGAGTCTTATTAGCCCTTTGTTGTTGTTCCAAAAGAGTAGCAGAGACGGTTGCCTTTCCAAGTTCCCACCTCTTCACCACATCTACCCATTTGGATGTCTCAATGATAGCCGTCTGTGTGGTGGCTATCTGAGCCTCTATTGTGTTGTCCCTAGTGTTCTCCCCGTGGTTGTCCTTAGTGTGGTAACCTTCTTTTGGAGCTCTATCATATCCTATTGAAGCTCTTGTATAAGCTCAGCCTGTGCCTATATAACTCGAGCCTACTCCTCACTGAAGTGGGCCTGCTACTGTGTGTAATGAGTCAACTCCACCTCCCATGCCCGAATGATGTGCACCTCAATCAACAGTGACTCCCAATGGTTGGTGGCTCCTGGGGTGGGTAGTTTGGCCCCTGTGGGAGTTGAAATTGCAAGGGATCTTATATAAATGTAGGTGGATGGGGAATTATAGTAGGTGGTGATTGAGCTAGCTTTGTTGTAGGCTGGAATGACGCCTGGCTAAGAGGTAGAGGTGAGAGAAAGGATGGTGAATACTATGATCCTGTATAGGGCGCCTCTAATGATGGTGATGAAGGTGGCGAGCCTGGCATCATGTTTGTACCAACAGAGTCTGTGTTGATGTCACGGTCCAGTTACCTGATGTAAACACAGGGAGAGACAACAATCGTGCATCAGGTGGAATCTTTGGTGATTCCCTTGGTGTCCACACCGAGTCCACTACGATTCAGGCGTGTGTTGATGTCTTCTAGCTTCAGTTGTCTCTGATTTCTTTCTTCTTTTTTGCCTTTCTCCTTCTGCTTATCCCCTTTCCCCATTTGAAGTGATAACTGTTTGTTTTGCAGGTCAATCAGAGGGTGATGTGAAGGCTAGTGAGCCTGAAAACAGCCCTTCATCCCTTCAGCCATTGAGGGCACTGAACATTGAAGATTGAAGGTGGGCAAGCCGGGGGAGGTGAATAGGCCAGGGGATGTGGACAAGCCGAGAGGTGGCAAGGCAGAGCGGGGCAGGAGGTGGATAGGCCGATGAGGCAGAGGTAGGAAGGAGGGGGTTGCAATAGAGGTGGTGGGGGAGCTGCAACATCAACCATAGGGATGCAGCAGCAGTGATGGCAGGGGGGCTACAACAGTAGTGACAGTGGCAAGGTGCAGCAACGGCGTTGGGGGGAGGCTGCAGTAGGGGATGACGGGGGGTTGTAGTAGAGGTGTGGTGGGAGTTGTAGTAGCAGCAGAGGTGGGAGAGAGGTGGTGGGAGCTGCAACATCAAATAGCCACTCATCTAGCTGAATCATTGAGTAAATTGAGCATAGAGCCAATCCAAGCAATGACTACGATGGAGGGGGTCTTGAAACTTAAAACTTGATTTCTTGAAATTGAACACATTTTAAGATCCCACTTGAGACTCAGCGGAGTGGGTCTCTAACCCATTGTAGACGGGTCATGCTATCATAGAGCTATCGTATCATCAATAAGAGCAGAATACAAAGGTTCAATCAATGGAGCATGTGAAGTTGTATTGTCCAAAAGACTTTTATCAAAACCTATACTTTTACTATTAATACTAATGCTAATTGATTTTTATTCTACATGGGGGGACATATTATTAAAGGAGGAGAAATAGATTTTTAGGTTGTGTGTGTGGTGGGAGGGGGCACTACTAATACTAATTTTACATTCGAAGGGGGGGACATATTAAGCAAGGAAAACTAACTATATGAAGAGAGGTGAATAGTTTATAAAAGTATCATTGATCAAGACATTCTAACCGGTAAAGCCACGTGAGGTAATCTAATATATATATGTATATATATATATATATATATATATATTTTTGTATTTATATTTATATAAACTCTATGTATGAGATATAAAGATAAATAAATATTTATAATATATAATATTATATATAATATCTAATTTATAAATATAAACAAATACATATATATTTAATTTTTTTTAATAATTATATACAAAGATAAATAAATATTTATGATAAATATAATTTTATATATATATATATATTCTATTTATACAAATTCTATGTATCATATATATAATCAATACAAATATAAATAAATATTTAGAATAAATATAATTATATATATTTCATCTCTCTTCTCTCTCAATGGTTATAATCTGCCACGGTCGTGAGATCGTTGCCTCGGCACATCATGTGGAGTCATTGATTGCACCACATCATCATTTACGGTCGTCTATCTCACCACGCTGGTGGCCCATGTTGGCGAGCATTAATGCGCGCTGCGCCACATGTCATCTGTCGGGCCATTTGTCAAGCACACTATCAGCCATACCGTCAGTCGTGTCAGTCACGACATCAATGGCACCACATGTCACAGTGAGTTCTGCATACTACGCAGTGCGCTATCAGTCCTGCATACTACGCATTGCGTAGTCCACACATTGCCACGTGTCAGCACACCCTGTGCCATCTGCTCACCATGCCCTGTGCCATCTGTTCTGGCCCTTCCGTACGACCATGTGTCCTGATCGTGCGTCGTAGAATCTCCTCTACCCCTGTGCCTCGCGTTATGTGCCATCGTATTCTACGCTGTCGTGTCCTGCGTCGCTCTGCATTTTGCCACGTGTCATGCACCACTGAATCTCCTCTGACCCTATGCAACCACGCCACCATATTTTGCTCTACCACGTGTTGCGAGGCTGTTCTGACCCTCTGATGTGCCACTCATGGTCCAGACTCCAGACTCCAGACCCCCGAAGCTCCAGTGTTCCAGGCGCGTACGCGCCAGGTGCGTGACTGCTCCCTTTGACACGTTTCGTCATCGTGCTGCTCCCTTGGATCCAACGGTGGAGAAACTCCAAAACCTACCGAAGCTCCCCAAGGCTGCCCCAAGCCTCCCCCGAGCCACCCTCGCCAAGAGATAGAGAAGAGATAGAGATAGAGATAGAGAAGGCCAAAATCGTGCGATGCTTTAATGAAACTAATCCCTAGGGGGTCCCTAGTCACACACGAGTTTCATTGGAATGCATGTGGAGGTTTATCATGCTCCCACATTTGTATGGGGGGTTTTAGATACTTGGATTAAGGGGATTACGAGCTAGGAGGTTCAACTCATTCTTGGAGTGTGTGCATGTGTCCTTTGACTGGGTCGATGGGAGATACTATTGTTTTCTTATGGCAAGTGGATCATAGATGAGATGAGCTCATGATTGTTTGTATACTCGTGGTATGGGGGAGGTTGTGTTTGAGATATTTATATTTTCATGTTGCTAGCTTGGGATATTATCATGAATGTATGCTATATAGAGGGACGCATTTCCCCTCATCTTCTTATTTCACATTCACTAGGATGGTGAATGGTTTACTTGTGAGCCTTGTTTCTCATTTGTCTTTCTTCATTTCGCCATTATTGAGTTGGTAGCTGCACACTAGGGCCACACCAATGTAATTCCTATTTTACCTTATATTGGATGTGTGCCCATGGAGACAAGTAAATGCAATTAAAAAAATGCCTCACGTATCATGCATGATGGGATTGTGTAGCTTACTCATGGATCTTATACTTCCCTTGTACTTGAAGTTGATTTCATGTGGGTAAGCAATCAAAATTTGTATTACAGGGTGGAACGACATTTGAAATGCCAAACATGCCATACATGTGTGCACATGGGGCACCGAATTGCTTAATGTAGCACGCTAGTGTGTACATCAACAATAAGAGCAAATTATTCACATCTGAGACTTGGTAGGATCCTGATGTCATCCCTATTTGTGTATAGGCACATACCTATGCTGACTTTAGGTATGGGTCTGATCTCCCCTTGTAAGATGTCCTCTCCCCTTGTAAGATGTCCTTAAATATGGATCTGATTGGCCCCCAAACTCCTATTTCAATGGTCCAAGTGACGTGAACTTGCTCCAAGATGGTATTTGATGAAGCTGGTACATAGAAATTAAGCTATTTACAATATAGCCTATTGTAAATTCTAAAATTCCATAACTTTGTCTTCCGACATTGGATTTCAGTGCAATTTGTTGCATAAGGTTTCTAGTTTTTAGTTCTAATTGTCTGCAAACTTAGCGAATCGATTTATCAATGTTTGAGTGTGTGAGGTTTCAATACGATGAGGTGAATTTATCATTTATTGCACATTGCGACATATCGTAATCTAGCGAGAGGCGGCCTTTGGATCTTTCTCCTTTCAAACTCCAATCGTCTTGTTTCGTTGCTTCAAAGTTATAGTAGAAGAGCAACAAGAGAAGTTGCACAACAATTTGTGATGTTTTAATTGCGATTTGTGAGTAAGGTCTTAATCGTGCACCCCCGCGCCCCCCCTCACTGAATTTATTTTTAGGATCGTTAGGGGGCCCTATCTATTTGAGAGGTTCTACATAAATATGTATAATATATATGTATTTGTTTGTATTTACATTTATAATTATTATATATATAAATATAAAATATATACAATTATATTTATTCTAAATATATATTTATTTATCTTTATATCTGATACATAGAATTTAAATAAATATAAATAAATAAATAAATTTATAATATATATATACATCTATATATGATACATAGAAATTATATAAATATTAGATCCTAAAAAATATATGTAAATAAGAATAAATATATATGTATTTGTTTATATTTATACATTTATATGTATAACTTATATTAACTATAAAGTATTTTAAAACGGACTATATAAATATAAACACACACACACACACACACAAATGATATATATATATATATAATATAATACACTATATCGAATATATATATATAATTATATTTATTCTAAATATTTATTTACCTTTATAATTAGAGAGAGAGAGAGAGAAGAGAGAGAGAGTATTATATATTACTTGATATATATTATATTACATTATGATTAAATAAAATATATTACTGCATCTACACAGTATAGTATAAATTTAATATCATATTTTATATATATATATATATATATATACTAATTAATTTATTTATATATAGCTAGATTCCATCACGTTTTACAACAAAGTCTGGGCAGCAAAATTAAAATTTGCACTTTGCTTACAATGTCTCTCAATTGATCATAATGACATCATATTGATCGCTTTTGGAAAGATATATATATATATATACATGGATAAGTGGAGAGAGAGAGAGAGAGAGAGAGAGAGAGAGAGAGAGAGATTTTGATTAGCCTGATGGGGCCACGAGCCGAAGGACCAAGGACTATGGGTATGGCTACTTGGCTCCTCCTGCAATTCTATGGTTATCTTATGCTAATAATTGATTATGTATGTTGCATTTCTATGTGAGGATCAAGGATGAGAGGCCTTATGTATTCGCAGGGTTTCCAATCATCTGCAAGGTGGTATGTTTTTGTATGCAACGGGGCGTGTATAGAACATTGCGCACCGAGGTCAAGGAACCCTTCGAACTAATCGAAACTAGGTGCCATTATATATTCACAAAACTAACCAAAAAGGATCTCCTGTGAATACTAATTGCTCGAATGATGCACAATCTTTACATAAGGCTTTTTGACTGCCATGAAAGCTTGGGCTTGATGTTTCATGGATTAAAGGAATTGTGTAGGTGAAGGGGATGGTTGTCACTGACAAAAGAACAAAAGAAAGAAGGGGATCCTACAAAGGCGGTGGACACATCAAAAGGAAGTTTGGACTTTAGCGGAATCCCAATAATGACTTATAAATTATTATTGAACAAGAAGATAGGAGGCAAACAGGCAAGTGACAAAAAGTGAGGGGGAAGTAGATGCAACAATTAGGGAAGAGTCCATGCAAGAGAGGATGACAGGCAAGCCCATTCAATCTTATAGTTTAATTAACTTTAATGGGAGGGCTCTATGCTGCAAGGTTACGACGACTTTGGTTTGTTGGCGAGAAGGCAGTAGAACGTAGTTAAAGCATGATCACCTAAGCAGCTTCCAAAAGCAACTTAAAGCATGTGTACTAGAGCTGGATGCTAAGTCACCATTAATAATTTCCGATGATGCATACCTTCACATGGCTATTAAGATCTTTCATATAAATTGGAGGATTCATAAATATAGTTCGTCATTGTTTGCTCTTAAAATTATGTGCATATATTAGGTGATTTGTAGAGTTTCAATGCAGATATACATTGATTCTTTTTCTAACCAAGGCTCTCCGTGTTAAGTTTGCAAGATCCAATGTCTACGTGCAAGAGAAGATTTATGATGTGAGAGATCTATTGAACAAGCCAAAGCTCGGGGACGTCCATTCTAAAGCTTGGACCCTAGGTGATCCTATGTAGGTAGACCGCCGAGCTCATTTTGTTCCTTGAAATTAAAAATAACCTTAGATCCCAACCTTCAAACCTAATAGAGGCAAGCTTCAATCCCGTCGTAGACAGGTCAAAATACTCGTTTTGTTTTATAACAGTCATTTCAACACTGTTTCTAACATTTCATCTCCTTCTATCAAATATATCACGATTTCAAGCTAATAAAGGATGCCCATGATAGAAGCAAATGTAGGAAATAAAGCTCTACACAATACCGTACAAGTGCTCATCAAAATTTTCTAGCAAAAGCAGGGGTTGGGAGGGATCACAGCGAAGCCGGACCTTCTGCTAACAGCAGCACCAATGGCGTTGGCACAAGTAAGGTGCAGGCTGCTGGAAGGCAAACGATCAATACCCTCCAAGCATCTCCGCAGCAAGTAGACTGATTAAATAATCACTTGCAAATCTCTACTGTTACAACAGCAGCACACAAAAAGATGATAAACAGATGTGCCAGAGCCTGAAATACAGATGCAAATGCAGGAAGGAGGAACAAAGAAGCTGCAAATCAAAGAGCAAGAAGGTATACAAATTCATGGCGATTTACTGGTACTAGATAGAGAAATCTTTATAATCCTTATAACCGATGAGTACTCAGCAAAAAGGTAGTTTGTGTTAGTTCTCTGGGAATTTCAAGCTCCATAATCCATGTTGTGGTAATGCAAGTGTTCAAGGTTTACTGCTATGCATGGGATGTAGCTACGCAAGTTGATTCTTGTTCATAGGGCTATGAAGTGCGAAGTCCTTGTTCCATTTTGGAGAACATCAGTCCATATTCAAGAAGGCAGCGAGATTTAGTAACGACAATATGCTGTTGTGTTGTTTTTAGGTCTCGAAAAGGTGTCAACACAATGACTATGCTGAGAGAAGCAGACAGCAGTGAGATACCCTATTCTATATTCTATTATCTTAAGCGAGAACAAGAATTGAGCAACAAGAAGCAGAGGTTTGTTCAGCTCTTCCCATGGCATAAGCTGAAGCTACAATGAGGAAACAACTAAAGC
Organism: Dipteris shenzhenensis; assembly: GCF_047967505.1. Lineage (NCBI taxonomy): Eukaryota > Viridiplantae > Streptophyta > Polypodiopsida > Gleicheniales > Dipteridaceae > Dipteris > Dipteris shenzhenensis. Next base: position 8,047,269 of record NC_141621.1, on the reverse strand, counting down.
AGGCATTGACGTGCTTGTACTCATGACAGAAAACCACAAGAGGGGGGATTGTGCTCACAAGCGTGGGACATCACGAGGACGGGAATAGACACAACGGGTGATATCAATTGGAGTCATCTGCCACACACATACACACACACATATATATGCATACATATACCACCTGCACAAGAATGACCTACTAGGATGAGCTATTGTGACACACACAAGCAGCCACACATTTCAAAACACCATATCAACTGCCAAACAAATTAGCCAGTCATTGTCTCTACCCATGGGCTACAACACCACACTACAGTTGTCATCAATGCTATAGTGAAAGTTCAAAGCAGTTGCCTCCATGTGTTGCCACATCATGGATGGGCATCGCCCCTATATCATCTACCCACCTACCATCATCTTGAATATAATCTGCCCACCTACCCACTGCAACCACGAAGCTTGCATCCTCTTGTCAACACCATGAGAGGATGAAGTTGTGTGCTAGGGAAGCCATCCCCCATTGCAAGGTCACCAAAAAACTCTCCCCCCAAAAAGTGGGTCCAAGAGTTTGTCCTTTAACCCCCACAAGCTCTTGTATTCCATCATGTCCTAGGCTCATTATTGTCTATGGAACTATCCAAAGCCACCTATAGGAGAACACCCCACATATTTTCAGAACAAAAGACAAGCCAAAGAAACACCTACAAGCGAAGCTTCCATAACTCTATCTAGTTCTAGCATGAATGTCATTCACATACAGGTTTCAAGGATAGTTTGGAAAGAGATTTGCAGTCCGAGGTGGGATTGGTCTTTCATGGTTCAATGCAAGCACAGGTTTTTGACCTGGGAATGCATCTGTTGTTTACCATTTTTATCTGCAAATTAGCAAACAATAGAGAAAGGGGAAGCCTATATGGATATTGTTAGAGGTTGACTGGATCAAAGTACAAGAGAGACCCTGAACAACTGCATATAAAGATGGAGGCCATGGATTGGGCACAGCAGCAGGAGCAGCTTCTTGCCATCGTCCTTCTGGACTTTCAGAACCACCGGGTTGATTGGGCATCTTGGAGCACACAATGCACAGGATAGGTTTCTATGTGAGGTAGATCAAGGGAGCAATTGTGTGGTATGTGGGTAGGTTTTAATACAATCATATCATATTCTCTCTCTCTCTCCCCCCCCCCCCCTCTCTCTCTCTCTCTCTCTCTCTCTCTCTCTCTCCATTAGCATCCATCTTCCGTACCCCAGTAGTTAGGATGGACTCCATGTCAATGTGGAAGCATCTTTTCAAGGATTTATTTAATTAAAACAAGAATTTATAACCATTAACGAAAAATTTAAACCACAACACAGCATTCATCCATACAGTCTTAAAACTGAAAATAAATGAGAGAATGGAATGCAGAAAAAGCGAGGCCGTGTGGGTGCAAATAATGATCCCCCTTGCTAGAGCTGAAGCACCTGGCATATGTTTGTATTCTAATAATGATGAATTTCAATACAACAGTATTCCAGAACAAAGTTTTTAACCTATCAAGTCCTAGGAGAACAAAGAACTAAAATCCACTCCTTTATAATTGTAGGATGGAATTAAATCAAGTTCCTAAAACTCAGCTAACGTAATATGTTGAATGCGAAGTTCTCACGATTTCTTCATCCTCTTTCCATGAAGACACTGTCACAAACACTTTCCGCATTAGATGAGTGAGAACCCACAATCGTATTCTAGTGGAAAACTTCCAATATCCCTCTCCAAGTCTCAATTAAAGACTAGTAATGAATTCTTCAACAAAAAAGATGCTAGATGGTGCCAAAAAATCCAAAATCATGAACCCAATAGTGACCAATAGTTGTTATAGCATGAAATCGTCAATTCTAGAGCAGAAAACTGTGTTCGAAAGTAAACAATTGAGTACAAGTACTCGTGAGCACTGCCTTATATTCTGCCAAAGGCAACAATCGTCAAGATGAAGAACGGATGACTACTTTGCAGCACCTATGATGAGAACGCCCATGTGCAGAAGCAAGTTTGAGTGCTATAATGGAAATGCCCACAAATGCAAAGCGATTTGCAAACTATGAGAGAGAGAGAGAGAGAGAGAGAGAGAGAGACTATTAATAGAAAAGGGCCAGGCAGCAAGAGAAGGTGTGGGACAAAATTCTTCAAAAATGAAGGTAGAGCGCTGCCTAGAAGGCAATGCAAAAAACATCATAACCATGCTTTGGAATGCTCTTTATTTGCACTAAGTTATGCATACATTTGCACAACAATCTTGTAAAGACGCCTCTTAACCCAAGTAATTTGTGGAAGCTCACATCTACCACACAAAGCCTATTAAGAGATGATATTAATATTTTGCTCGTAAGTAAAACAACTAACTCAACACAATTTGCAACATGATCATGTAATATACGGATGTGCTTTGTTCATGCCTCTGGAGCATCTTGGAAAACTCTTTGTGCTTTAGGTTAAGATCTATTTTAGATTCAGATCTATTTAGTTCTCTAACTAATCAAAGGAAAAGAGGAATGCCAAATATGTATTGTGGTAAGGGCAAAGTTTCATATTGATCTTGCTGCGTTCATTGTGATTGAAGAATATGTCAGTCGTGTGCAAGAAATCTCATAAGGATCCATAGAAATTCTCTCTCTCTCTCTCTCTCTCTCTCATATTGTTATTTAGAGCTTATGGTTTAATTTAGCTTTAGATGTCTTTTCACCTAGGAAACCTTATTTTTCAACAAAAAAAAAAAGCATGTGAATAAACAATTTACTCTCCATAATAGCACTCAGGTTGTGCTAAACAAAGAAGAGTCTTGGAGGAGCTTCTTTCAAATCAAGGAATCAGTCTGTTCTCCTTCATCCTATCAAACCAATAGAGCAAGGATTCCTTTTTATCTCTGGATCCCTTGAACCAAGACTCCTTGCTTTGCTTTTTCCAGTAAGTAATTTGAGCAACACAAAGTTCAGAATATCAGTTAATTTCATTGGATGGCTTGCTCACTACCTCATCCCACAGACGTACCTTGCTTTTCATCATCTCAGCAAAAGATGTGAGACTGCCCCTGGAATGGAGCTTGTTAAACGTTCTATACCAAAGCAGCTCTGTGCCACCACTGCCCAAATTTCCAACCTCATCCCCATTGCTCACATTGAATGCTTGATTCTTTGCATGATCATTTGTAGCCACCCATAATTCTTGATCTGCAATGATCAGATTTGCATCTGAATCTTCAAGGTGGCCAACTTTGTTGCCAGTTCATCGAAAGACACGGCAGACCTCTGGCATCGTCGTCTTGGTCATCCAAATTTTCAGAGTCTGTCGAAGTTGGCCACCTTCCAGCAAGTGCTTGGGCTCCCTCCTAAGAATCGTCCGCAAGACACGTTCTGCGAACCTTGTGTGCTGGGGAACATCACCTCACCACCACGGTCTCCATGGAACTCGTGCCGATGCATTGATGGACCTGGTGCATGGTGATCTTTGCGGACCGATGCAGACCAAATCGCTTGGTGGCGCCTCATATTTTTTCATCTTGATTGATGATTTTAGCTCGTACACACGAGTCTACTTCCTCAAATTCAAAAGCGAAGCATTCCGTCGCTTTATTGAATGCTTGTGCGTCGCTTTATTGAATTCCACAAGCAGGCTATGGTCCAAACCGGCCGCCAACTGAAGGTCCTCCGAACCAACGGGGGCGGTGAATTCTGCTCCAAAGAATTCAACAAATCAGTACTGTGCCATGCATGGTTTAACTCGTCAGATTTCGATCCCTGACACACCTTCGCAGAACGGAGCGAGTCCTCACGCTCAATGCTCCAAACAGCAAACCTCCCTCACACCTTCTGGAGCGAGGCAGTTGCCGCTGTAGTGTATCTCCAGAAACATCGCCTCCTTCAGCCGCTTTCGAGCTTTCACTCCTCACGAGAGCTGGACGGGCAATCGACCAAATTTGAGTCACCTACGGGTGTTTGGATCCATCGCATACGCCCACATCCCCGACAAGAAGCGGTGCAAGCTTGATCCAAAGGCCATGAAATGCATCCTAATTGGCTATGGCCATCCATACGGCGTCAAGGCGTACATGCGATACGACCCCAAATCCCGCACGGTGCTCTACTCACGCACCATGATCTTTCATGAAGATGGCTCTGAAGAAGAAGCGCCGCAGGCCGACCCAGACGACGACCATGCAGAGGACCTCCAGCGGGATGACCACGTGGCACACCATGTCGATGACGTGGAAGATGAGGACCTGTACACTCCCACCGACAAACCCTCCTCTCTAACGACCAACGCCACATGGCATCCAGCCCCTCAAAGGCCAACAAACTCGCCGGTTAACCAACGATCTGATCAATCGTCGAACTAACTTGACGTTCGGGTCACCTAACCGAATGTACGATCCCAACCCAAGGGATGACCCAACCTTAGAACTTGGTGATGACTCACCTAATTGGAGTGACATTGACTATGGCTCTGACCCCGGTTTCGCAACCGCCCAAGATGGTCAATCCTTGATTGATGCCTCGATGAAGAATTCCGTGTCGCCTCTCCAACTCTCAACCCGTACTCACAAGATGCAGCCCGAGCCGGATATCCACCATCTCTTGAAGCTTCAACGCTTCGACGGTCCACAAGATCAACAAAGGGCCAATATAGCACCCGATTTCGAGATACTGCACACCCGCTTGGTGCAGTCGTAACTCCACACATCCCTGTTGAAATCCAACATGACAACCACATTCCCCTCTCCATCGCACTTCATTCACTTGAAGCTCCTCGGTGGCACGTAGCGATGGACGATGAGTTCGACTTCCTAACGAAGAACCGAGCTTGGATCTTGGTCGACCCCCCTCCCAATCGCAAAATCATAGGCGGAAAGTGGCTCCTCAAAAGAAAATTCAATGCAGATGGCACTGTGGCGAGGTACAAGGCGCGTCTAGTTGCAAGAGACTTCACTCAAATTAAAGGTCTTGACTACACCGACACCTATGCCCCAGTGGTCGAGATAGAGTCCCCGCGGATCATCATATCAATCTATGCCCCAGTGGTCAAGATAGAGTCCCCGCGGATCAATCTATGCTGCAAGAGGACTCCATCTCCACCAAATGGATCTCAAAACGGCATTTCTGAATGGTGTCCTCCCAGTCTTCATGCAGCAACCCCCCGGTTATGAAACGATAGGCTAGTAGTACAAAGCTTGCCTACTTCTCCACCACGTGTGTGGAATCATCGACTCAACACTTTCCTGCTCGATCTCGGTTTCAAGCGCACACTGTCCGATTCAAGAGTGTACATCAAGCGATCGAAGGAGCAGTTTTGCATCCTTGGGCTGTCCGTACGTACACGACCTTCGACTTGCAAATAATCACCTGGATTTTCTGCTCCAGACAAAGCTGCAACTCTCCCTCGAATTCGAGATGACCCACAATTGGCCAGCACAGTACCGTTTAGGTCTACAAATTCAACGCAATGTTCATCTTGGCTCAATAACTCTCGTGCAGTCTCGTTATGTGCACGGCATGTTAAAGATATTCCAAATGATGGACGTAAAGCCTTACGGGCTTATGTCATGGGGGGGAAGAACGTCCGAAATAGGTATTTCTGTAATGCGGGAAATACGTCCAAAATACGACCGTCTGATGCTCTCTCTCCCTCGCTTCTCCCGCATTGCCCTCTCTTCCTCATGCTCCCTGGCCTCTCTCCCTGCCCTCGCTTCTCCCGCATTTGCCCTCTCTTCCTCATGCTCCCTGCCCATCTTGCTGCCCTGTTCGAAGCTTGCCTGGTGCTGCGTCGAAGCTTGCCGTGCCCCGTTCTCATGACAGCTTTTCTGCTCTTCTCCTTCAACCGGCTTGGATTCAAGCTCCGCCGCAGTAAGACCCTCCAGAAGCTTTTCATGCAATCAGGCGGGTCGCGACGAAATTCTGCCTTCTAGTTCTTACTGATCATCAGCTACGTGATCTCTCTCATCATCTACTCCATCTGTCACGCTCGTTTTCAGCACAGTGTACCTGAGCTCAGAGTCAACAATCTGGGAGAGGAAGTCAGAAAGCAGCAAGGCAGCTGGTTTGTTGAAGAGGTCGCTGAAGAAGGAAGTGAGACCGGCTAGGGGATTATTGCTTAGGGGTAGCAGTGCCGGGCTCGTAGACAACGACCAGGTTGGGAACGTTGGCGAGCTTGGCAGCTTCGGAGGCATCATCGAAGGACACTTTGGATTTAGGCCCGTCTTCAGTTGGCCCAATGGTGACGACGACCTTGGAAGCGCTTTCGATGGCTTTGGCTATGATCGGAAGTCGAATTCAACAACGTTGAGGCGCTTGGCATCCTCGCGAGAGACAACCTGAAAAAGAGATTGGATTGCAGATTTTGTTGCCGTGAGAGACGACGATCAAACTGGATCGAGATCGAGGTACTGCCCTGTTCGCAGTGCTGTGATCCTGCTCCTGCCTCTCAACACTCCTGCTTTGGCAAAGAAGAGCCCATCGGCCCCTTCCTCTCCTACGTCGTTCATCCTCCTTCCCCCACGGCTACCGTCCTCCTCGTTTCAGATGTCTTCGGTATGCTCTCTACTCTTTTCCAACCTCCTCCTTCTGGCCTTTCGTGTTTCATAGAGGGATTTGTAATATTTTCAACACCGCTATGGACAGGTCGATTTGTGTCTCCGTTTTTTGGTCAGTCATTTAACTCGTATGTGAACAATGTATGCAAGGAGTTGCCATCACGAAGACGGACGTAGGGAGAGCAGAAATGTTGTCATCTGACAGAGGGACCGCATAACCATTGCTTCTGAAGAATATGCGTAATTTTGTAAGCGACCAACAGCAAAATCTATACGGGCTTCCAAAGTCCACTAAATTAAACTGCACATCGAAATCCACGGATGGTTATGTTGAGCTAGTATGGAATAGATGCAGACTGCGGAATCTGCGTATTTTGATTTCTGAAGGAGGAACAGATTGGCTCATCCTTGTAGCTATTGAAGCTTACAGGAGGCATCTACCGGAGAGGAAGACTCTACAGCAGGTGGTACAGCATACACGCGCGTCTTGGGTGCCTTACCTCACAATCATTGGCAGGTTTTTCTACATCAATACTTTTTTTTGGCTGTACATATATGTGTATTTTTTTGTGTGAGAATTTACCTCATTAGCAAAAGCTTTGCGTTTTGCTCGGCCTTCCAGCATGCTTGAATGTTCCGGCTGAGTTCCAAGGGTCCTAGCTCCGCACAAGACCTGCTTGGATTGTCTGGAACCCAGCAAGGAAAGGAAGTATTGATAAAGTATTGTCTGGTGGCTGGACGATCAATCTGCTTGTTGATTATTCCCAGAAAACTGCCCAAAAGATGGTCGTCCTTGGCACCTTGCTCTGATTTCATCATTGCTTTCCTGTTAGAAAATCTTTGTTTAGCTTTTATCTGCCATCTCTCCCATCACACTTTTATGTCTCTTCTTCTTCCTCAGATCGATTTCTGTTCCGATTTTTCATCCTCCCCTTGCCTCTTGCTCAAGAGTCAAGTCCTTCGAATGGAGAATTTAAAGTCACTAGCTGCTCCAGAGTTCCCTTGTCCATGCAGGATTCATTTCCACTGTTGATCTTCCCAGATTTCTGCGCAGAAACCTTGTGGTAGGCCAAGGTTCCTACCATGATGAATCTTGTGGCGCAGGTTCAAGGTTCCTAACATGATGGCAGATCCAAGTTTCCTAAATTGATTGATGACATGGCAAACAAGATAGTAGATACCCCGCTGTTGAATGATAAGATGGCAAACAAGATATCCTGGAATGCTAAGTTGGCGGGCCTGGAAAGGTTCCTTGTAACACGATTTTGATGCAACACAATTTTGACTTTCAAACATTCTAACATGTTTCATGCCATGTGGATTATTCAATTCAGTACATCTTGTATGAAGCAAAATGTTGAATGCCAAAATGAAATTCTATCATTTGATTCACAGTGAAAATTCAAGATCTATTATAAACATTGATAAAAGCTTCACGCATCAGTCGAGGGCTACCAATTACTGTTAATCTCTTTGCTAACAATGTTTTTCCATTTGGACAAACCAAATATCCACCTCCATGAGATTCGATTACATTACAAAGCCGCATCATTACTTGAAAGCATTCTTTCCTCGTTTACACCAATGCATTCCTAGACATCATTCGTTTCTTTTGAAGAAACAATTCTGCAAGGTTATCTCTAATTATTCCCGATCTCATAGCACATGATTGAAGCTCATCCAATCCTGCGTCTGCAATGGCAGTCTTGATTGCAGCCATCTGTGTGGGTTCATCTGCTCCTTCCTTTCTTTTTTTACTACCCAACTTTGCAACATGTAGGAGAACCTTGGCCTCCTCTATCCATGAAGGATCTCCCACTTCATTTTTGACAAGAAACATATTGTGCAATGTATAACAGCTTGCATCTGTGAGTACGTTTGTGTTCAAATCTGCTTCCATGCATTTCAATAAAATTCGAAACCTTGCTTTTAAGCTTCCAAAAGCCTGCTCAATGCATATACGAGTGGCACTCAAGGCATAATTGAAAGCTCTTTGAGCAACGGTATGTTGACCATGGGATCTCTTGTAAGGGCACATCAACCATGGTTTTGGGGGATTAAAGGCTGTATCTCCTAATAGCCAATATCCCTCGCGAGCTATCTTGCCTTCCATCCCCCTACGCCCAATCTTGGATAAAGCAAGTGCTTTTGCATCATGAATACTGCCACACATACCCACGTCAATCTCGAGGAATTGTTGGTCCATATCTATGGCTGCCATCAAGATTATGGAGTGGAATGACTTGTAGTTATAGAATTCATTGCCACCCAAGGAAGGTTTTACAATAGGAATGTGGCTTCCATCCACAGACGCTATCACTCGAGGGAATCCACGGAAGTCCTCAAATTTCTTTGAAATTTTATTAGCCCTTTCACCATACGGCCATGTGATATACACCTCCATCCAATATTGGGTTATGATACGAAGTCCCTCTTGTATGATCCTTGCCACTATACTTTGGTCACAAAAGAACTTGGAGCTTCATGGGAAAGACGCCATAGAAAAATGGCAACCCTTCATCGTTAAGAGATGACTCTTTTATTGGGTCCCAATTCGGTTTTCTCAAATCCATAGGCTTGGAAGATAGTAGAACATAACCACTAAGAGGTAGCCCTAGAACATCGATATTGCGACCAAAAGTACTCCATGTGACCGAACGGGTGCATGCATCCTAGCTTTTCGTGTAGAGTTCTCACGGCAATCATCTTCCCCCTTTAATCATAATTCCCATGAATCTGTATGGTGAAGCAGAAAATCACGAACCCACACACATTTCACATTTACCATAGTTGACATGAGCATTACCGTGGTTCCAAAAACAGTAATTCTTTCATTTAGTACCATATGTCTTCTCTTGAGATATAGAAGCATAAGCAACAAAAATATGACGATCTTCAAATCTTCCTTGTCCATCTCTAGATGTGCTGAGTTTGCAAATTCTTTATTCCACCAAAAATAATGTTGGCATTCACAAATCAAAAGACAATCAACTCTTGTTGTTTGCTACATCTATTTGCATGATTTCATAACCTTCCATTTCAACTCTGCATGTCTGCTATTATTTGCTACTCTTTATTCTGCTACATTGAGCAAGGCACAACTCATAGATCCAATAGCCTCACATTAAATGCTTGCATATCTCTTGCAATTTTTGTTCATGAGCGTTCTGCCACTTTGAGCCAGACACAGCTCATAGATGCATCATATAGCCTGACATTTAATGCTTGCATATCTCTTCCAATTTTCTGTTCATCAGAATTTTTTGTTAATGAGCATTCTACCACTTTGAGCTAGACATATGCATTGCATAGCCTAACATTTAATGCTTGCTGTCTCTTTTTCAATTTTGTACTCGCATTGTGCCAATTTGAGCCAAACATAGGCTTGTGGTTGCTCTGGGACATCGTTGCCTCTTCTTCCTTTTATGATCTGATATCTGTTAGGTACTCAATGTGACCGAACGGGTGCATGTATCCTAGCTTTTCGTGTAGAGTTCTCACGGCAATCATCTTCCCCCTTTAATCATAATCCTACCATCATTGCAGCTGGAAACAAGCTTAGTGCCATTTCATTGCACGAAGGCATATTGGAAGGTTCTGACTTCAGAGGGCATGAGCATAGTTTGGCATAGTTGCAGGTCGAGTGAAGGTTCCGACTTCAGAGGGCGTGAGTAGCATCTCTAATTGACGCTCCTTCTCGGCAATGCATTGAAGCTCAAGGCATCGGGAGATTTGCGCCAGGTCCAGCAAGTTGCTGAGCGCAAAGATGCAGCTCAAGTGGAGAGTGAAACACATGCTTCATCTGTAATTTTACACAATGTCGATAGCGAATGGGCTCCTCGCAACTCCAAAGAAGATTCAACATGCGGATTGGGACCGGGGGGAAGCTATGGGGAAATTCTGGTAGGAGAGAATGGTGCAAGGCAGGGGAGGAAGCTGCATTGTGCAGGAAAGGGAGGTGGGAGGGAAGGGGAGCTCCAATAAGGGGGAGGTAAATAGGATCGATGGGAAGGACGGAGTTTAACGAATGGGAAGGACGCTTTGCTGTGGTTGAGTTTAACGAATGGGAAGAGATGGATCGATGGGAAGCTGATGAGCTCCAAAAAGGGAAAGAAGAAGCTTCGTCTGACTGTAGGAGCGATTTGAAGAAGGAGCTTCGTCTGACTCTAGGAGCTGTGGGCAATTTCGGATGGTTTTGTTATGTCATGGAACATACGAAATAGGAGGTAAAAATGAGTGGCACCCCAGAAACGTGAGAAATAGGAGGGAAATAAAAGCCCTATTTCGGACGTTTTCACCCCTCCATAACATAAGCCCGTTAGATGACCCCGATGGAGGCAAATTACAAGCTGACCAAATCGATGTCGCCACAAGATGGCTGCAATGATGAAGTCAATCCCGTTCCGTCACGCTGAAGGCTCCATTCGATACCTTGTCACCTGCACCGGACCAGATATAGCCTTTGTAGCATCACAAGTGAGCTAGCACATGCAAGATCCAGGCATAATGCACTGGAATGCGATGAAGCGGCTGTTTGGCTACCTTCGATTCACACAGAACGTGGGCATCACCTACAAAGGCGAATGTTTATGTTAACCTCACGGGCTGGTGCGATTCAGATTGGGGAGGCAATCCAGACACATGCAAGTCCACATCCAGACATGTCTATCAAATAGTGTCTGGACCAATAACATGGTTCTCAAAGAAACAATCCACAGTAGCGATCTCGACCACCGAGGTTGAGTACATTTTAGTTGCTTCTGCTCTCACAGATGGCTTATGGATCTCAGGGATCCTTCGCGAGATTGGGTTCCCATTGAAAGCACCATTCAACCTACTTTGCGACAATCAATCCTGCATTGCCATCGCTCATAACCTGGCTCAGAGTTATCGCACAAAACATGTGGATCTTAAGTTTCGCTTCGTGAAACATCATGTCGACTCCGGGACCTTCAAGCTCTCTTATGTCTTTGTTGGAATCCCCAGGAAGGAAACTAATTTCTAAGCATAAGAAAGAAAGAAAGTTTATTATGTCTCCACACAGGAAATGATAGCAGACATAATGACTAAGTCACTGCCATCCCCCAGCCACTGGAAGTGATGCCGCTCCATTGGCATGACTGGCTACTCTCGCTAAAGATCAAACAACACATTAGGAGTTAAGGGGGAGTGTTAGGAGCTAGTTAGTTTAGCTCTAATTAATCCTAATGTTTAGTTCAATCCAAAGGAGACGGGACTCAGGATATGTAACGACATGATCAGTTACAACCATATGCGCGTTGTGTTCACCTATATCAACGTCTTCAATCATGAATAATACAAGTCGACTTCTCTTCTTTCCACAAATCTATATTTCTTGTCTCATTCTCTCACGCACGCTCTCTTTCCGCCTTCCTTCGAATTCCGCATGCGTACATTTGTACAGTGCATCCCACAATCCCTCCTCATCAGCTGTTCAGTAGCCACTCCAACCATAACCGACAACCATTTTGTAGCTGGAGTCGCACTTGCGCATCCACTCCTCCCCGGGGATCTTGAGGAAGTCGAACAAGGCAGTCTGGAGGTTGGGGATGCTGGCCTCTACGACTCCTAGTTTGGGGATGTCGGGTGCCTCCAGCACGGTGATGGTGGCGGTGCCTTGCAACGTCTTACCGAGGTATGCCGCAGCCATCCATCCGGCAGTGCCACCTCAGGATCACGATCGTCTTGATGCGCTTTTCGTCGTCGTCTCTGAGAGCTGAAGCAGCTGGAGGATGCATGGACAGGTGGGAGGCAGCTGGCATGGCTACCGTCTTGTGCTGCAGTAGCTGCTTCTTGGAGCTCGATAGGAAGAAGCTGGCCAAGCTACTTATCAACTCCCCACTTCTTCTATCAAATTCATCAACTGGCGCACTCCTAGCGATGAATCTACGCCACCACACACCCTGCACAACGGTCACTCCAACCATTCCTACCATAGCTTCAGCTTGCTTCTCCATCACGACCAGGTGCCGCTCTCCCATTACTGGTTCGCCAAGCAGCGGGCGGGCCTCACGGACCTGCCCTTTGACTACCAAGAGCCCCCTGCCATGGACCTACAAGGCGCCTCTCCACATCGATGGCACCTGCTCCACGACCAACTACACCTGCTCCACTTCGATGCACACCTTGTGTGCCAATTTCCTTCGAAGACACGCCACTGCCAAGCTCAGGGTACACCATATCCTGGATCGGATGGAGCGCGCCAAGCTTAGACTGGGCGACAGCCAGATCCAGGCCTTGCTCATAGCTTCTTGGCGGAGCTCGCGACAAATAAGCAGGCAAGACATGGGCAGCCACCACGTGGCGCTCATCTGTGTGGGACACTTTCTTAAGAAAGTGAAACAAGAGAGCTGCCTGGAAGGCAGTGCTAAAAAGCATCGGCAAAGAAGAAAACAACTCCAATCAAAATTCAGATGTTGCCAGAATTGAACATCTAGAAAACTAGAATAGGGCTCTAGATCAAATTGCAATTGATAAGGAGTCTGTTCCTGTCTCCTTCACTATTTGACCCCAAAACAGGTGCCAAAGTCCCTAGAAATCTGATGGAACTTGTCTTACCTACACCTGTCTTTGGGAAACTGGAACGAAATTGATTCCAGTAATTGCAAAAGATAAAAACTGAAACAAAATAGCCTGAATAATGTGAGCTGAATCATCAAGCAGAAGGGGGTTTTAAAACTACATCCAGGCAATATCCAGGTGGTGTCCTTCCAATTCGAGGTAAAAACAGGCATCACAACAGCCGCAGCAAGCTGTAAATTATGGAGGTGCCTGGTGAATAGAACAGGCATCTGATGATTCTATGCGAATTTACTGGACTTCAGCATCTTAAAAAACGTGGGAGGAGCCAAGATCTCAACAGCAAGCATGCAAGAATCACGTGGCAAAAGCAATTTGGCCTGCTCTAACCCTCAAACTATAAAGTAGTTGAAAAAATGAAACTAGGCTTCATTTAATCAAATATTCCGAGCCTATATAATGAGAAAATAGCTTAACTAGTTTTTAATTCTCTTTTTAAAATTTTGCCCCATGAGCCCTCTTTCCATGCACATAATTCATGCACAACTAGACCTAGAACATTTAACTGTACTTGACGCTTGATAAATCCCTGTGAGTAAGACAACTCGTTGGATGTGTGGAGCATCCCAATCTCGTAAGGCATGCTGGGTGATCCAATAAATAATCATCAAGTCATAAGAACTTGGGCGATCCTATGGATTGTGAAATAACTCCATGTGGTGGAGTCCACCCACTTTCATCATCCTGTGACCGTAATGTGACTGGCTGTACGTCAGTTGTGGCTAATCCTTCTACAAAAAGGTGCTACTACCATGTTAAGATGGTAAAGTCTCATAGTATAAGCACCCTGGTTATAAGTGATCACTGAATTGAAGAAGACCAATGCATTGGATTTGTAGAAGATGTCCCGCTGGATGTGTAAGGTTTGATAAGAAAGAACTCTCATACATGCGATCAGTAAGCATGTGCCCAATAAATAAATAAACATCAGCATAAAAGTAGAAAATATAGTAATAATGTCCATGGGAAATATGTAGGCAGGTTACACACAGTTACTGAAAGTGATGTAGTCTTCTTGCCCGTTAGATCCTAGGGGGCTCCCTGATCACCCTTTCTATTTCTCTTTGTTATAGAGGCTCTCAGCTACACTCAGAACCAATCCAGATTTTCATAGTCGGAGTAGGTTTTCAGCATGAGGTCGTGGGCAGGTTACACACAGTTACTGAAATTGATGTAGTCTTCTTGCCCGTTATATACTAGGGGCTCCCTTAGCACCCTTTCTATTTCTCTTTGTTGTAGAGGCACTCAGAACCAATCCAGATTTTCATAGTCGGAGCAGATTTTCAGCATGAGGTCGTAGGCATGATTCTAGATATTTTGATGGTCAAGTTTGAGATCACTCAGGTTATACCGACTAAAGAGAGCCTCTTGCCCCCTGACATTTCAGAGACCATAGCTGGTATATATCCCAGTAGTCTACTTATCGGTAGATAGGAGACTGAACCTGCAGCCAGCCCAAAAGAGTCTCCCCCCCCCCCCCCCCCCCCCGAAGATGACAATAGCCGGTATTACTACCTGGCATATCCGAGTAGTCTACTTATCGGTAGACAGGAGAATCAACCTATGGTAGTCATCTGCCTCTTAACATCATCTGCACCTTGAGCTCTATCGGGAAAGCAAGGTCCAGGAGATTCTTGCAAGACATCTAATTGTCACAAACCCTTTCGTAAGACCTGGCCTCTGTACATTGTCAATCATATCACAGGAGAGGTATATGTAGATTGTATAGCCCCGCAATCAGCTCGCTGCTGCTGCTTCAGGGTTCTTGTAGGCAATGAGAAGAGAAGCTCATGAAGTATCTTACAAGGGATTGGTCTCCGCACAGGCCCTAGTGGACAGCTGAGTTGTAAATTCTATTTCAAAGCTTAATCATAAATTTGTCTTTTTGCTGGGGATGGGGGATGGATGATGGAACTAAACTGCATAGAGAGTGCATACTATAACCTGAATCAATCTAGTATGACAGCCCACGACATAACAAAAGCATTAACACTAATGACAAAAACACGCTCTCACGAGGCATGAGTATGGCAGGACATTAGTGTACTCAAGGACCATCGAGTTGACAACAAAAATATATGTGGTGCAATGCACACCATGACGGATGCAGTGTAAAATGATGTTGAAAGACGTCATAGGAGAATGACCAAAAAGTTACCAACCTCTTCTAAGTCAGCCGAGGCTTGCTTTGTTAGAATAGCAAGAACTTGTCTCATGGTTGGGCGTTGATCTGGATCCGAATCTGTAGCAGTCAGGCCAACAAAAAGTAGCCTTTCCATCTCATCAACATCGAAGCCTCCAGCCAGGCGTGCATCAGCTGCTTCCATTAGTCTTCCTTGTTTGTTCAGGTCCCTCACCTTTTCCAATAAGAAATAGAAACCAGATTCAAAGGCTAACTGAAAGCTTGGACGCCCACATGCCACCTCCAGAGCAACGATACCGAAGCTGAAAACATCAGATTCTGCAGTAGGAAGCCGAGTAGTGGCAATCTCTGGGGCAATGTAGCCGATTGTGCCAACCGCATTTGTGGACCGTGGAATAGCATCAGGATCAATAACACGTGCTAGGCCAAAGTCTCCGAGTTTTGCCTCAAAAGTGGCATCTAACATAATATTACTGGGTTTCACATCTCTGTGCACAACTCGTTTCCCCCCTTCCTCGTGAAGATACAACAGTGCTCTGGCTAAACCACAAACTATCCTATATCGAACATGCCAATCAATAATAATTTCGCTGTTTGCGAATAACAACTTATCTAGACTGCCTTTGGGCATATAGTCATACACAACCAGGAGCTCTCCTTTGTGTTTGCACCATCCTTGAAGCCGCACCAGATTTCGGTGATTCAGCTCGCTTATGATACGCAATTCAGAAACGAGGTCACGCATTCCTCTGCCCCCTTTCTCAGCTGCAGCCACCTTTTTTATTGCTACTTGTAACCCGCCCCTTCTCAAAATGCCCTTGTAAACCTGTCCTTGGGCCCCTTGTCCCAGTAATTCGGAGGGGTTGAAACCCCTGGTGGCAGAATAGAGTTCCTTGTACTTAAACCTCTGATGACCAATGTCGGAAATGTTTAGTTCTTCTTCCTTTTTCCGTCGATTTTTCCTTGTCGATCTCAAACGCGCAAAGATAACTCCCACAATGATTATAACCCCTGCACATACTCCCACAATCGCATTAAGGACACGACGAAGCGAGTCTCCAGGCTGTCCGTCACCCGGGCAGAAGGTGATCGTGAAATCGGAACCAGAGCAATTGAACACAGATGATGCATCGTCGTGGGAATAAGTATAGGCCGTAGGGCACAGATTCTTGAAGACTCGAGTGTAGTTGTTAAGCGTACAAGCGCTGGTGGAGCTATAATTTCCTGTGCAGCAGTATTGGTCCGTTTGGAAAATGTTGCATGCGCTGGAGCATGCGAAGGTGTCGCCATTGTGGGAAACTCGCAGCTGGGCAGGGCAATAGTGAAGGACGTCGGCTATGCAAGAGGGGCTTCCGCAATCGAGAGCACTGGAGTTCTTCGAGGGCGATTTGGGAGATGGAGAGATGGCGAGAGGCAGATTGAAGCCGCCAACGAGAGAGATAGCGTAGAAGTAGAGATTGTTGGATGCTCCTGGCTTGAATTCTGCGAGGGTAACGGGCAAAGAGGTGCCGTTGATTTGGCATTGCAGGCCGTTGCTACCTTGACAGTCCCCATTGTCACAGACGAAGTAATTGGTGGCGTTGAAGCTGCAACCAGTGCGTCCCCAGAAGCGTCCAGTCCAATCGGAAGGGACATGGACGGGGTTGGAGCTGTCGGGGAGGATTCCCAACATTGTTAATGTGCCTCCTGCTGCGGGCAGAGAAGAGGAGATTGTATTGATGGCTGGATAAACGACGTAGGAGCATCGATTCACCAGATTGAATGTCATTCCTGCATCCACAGAAACCATCCATCCATTGAATTATCAATCGTTCTATTCGTTATGCAAATCGTTATCGTTCGTTGTTGCGAATTATAGTATAGAATCATCAATTCAGTTAAATCCATCGACGAATTAATAACTTCGAGGCTCCAGCAAACGCGCTCTAATTACATCTCCGTATTGCTGCAGGGTTTCGAATTTCTTGACTAATGGATGTTAGTTGATCTACAATATCGTTTGATTTAAGCTGATTCACGAGCATAATGTTCGATCGTTAGCTCACACTGCACAGGATATTTGTATTCGTCGATCATCGTCCCTATCTTGTGCGCTTACAAACTTCACACAATCTACGTACAACCACTGACAACCATTGATGACTAAATTTCGGTCGCCCTATTAACGTCTCCCTATTGCAGGGCTACGTCCCTCGCCCTTTTGATCGACGTTATCACAGTATGTATATAATTCGAGGATCCTCATCCCTATCTTGTGCGCTTACAATCTTAACCCAAGCTGCTACGTACAAGCTTCCATTCATGCCCAAATTGCGATGCATCAAACTCGCTCTAACGTCAGGGCTAGCTGGCCCCTCACCCTTTCGATTGTTAGCTCACAGTATGTAATATATTCGACGATCCTCGCTAACGTGGGCGCTTACAATCTACGTAAATCCATTGGCTTACCATGGATGCCACCACGCATAAAAGGATACTAAGATATGTGTGTAGTACCTGATACGAGGAAGGAGAAGAAGCAGAGGAAGATGAAGATTGAGGTGAGGGGTTTCAGGGACGCCATGAAGCTCAATAGCAAGCTGCAAAGAAAGCAATCCCGAGGAAGGAAGGAAGGAAGGAAAACCTATAGAGTCCTTATTAACAACCTCAAGAGTCTAGCCGTCCCATCCAATCACCTTTTCTTTACGGTCCTTGAACCACGTGTTCTAATTACAAGCGCTTGATTTAAATTTTGATTTAATTTTGACAGAAAATCAAAAGCTTTTAAGATAGAAAAGGTTAATCATCACCCTAGTTGGGTTTTTTCACCAACACCATTTAGATTGAGATCTCTTGGACTTAGTGACTCTCACCTCCAAAATTAAAATCCTATTCATATATCAAGTCTGCTAATAAAAATTTGTTAGAGGAAATGTGGCCCTTCACTATGGTAAATAATAAAAACCCATGCTCAAGGGTATTTATATACATCTAATACTCATTAATATGTATATTTTCTATAACTCCACAAGAAAATAAAACCCTTCTGTTGATTGCACATGCTATCTTACATATTTGTTCATGAACCCTCGGGCCCTCCCTCAAACCCATTTGCCTATAAATATTCCTTTTAAAAAGAAAATTTGATACTTTCTTTATGTATCACTAGGGGAGGAAAAGCATGTGAAAAAGAAGCCTAAATTTAAGAGTACTTTTCATAGCAATTTTGAAAATTGTCAACATTTACATAACTGTAAAAAGCACAATACATAGTCCTTATGGTTTGCGCCAACATTATCAAATGAATTGAAAAGTGAAGCAATTTTTGGTGTAAAGATGTTCTAAAAAATATGAACTTTTGGTTAAGCTATACAACCAAAAAGCGTAAATAACACTATTGTGGATAAAGTGAGAACTATTGTGCCAAAAGGAGAACCAAATAGAATATTCCTTTTTGTACCATCCAAAAGTGCCAAATTTTACATTATTTTAGGAAACATGACTTCCTATCATCGGTCTTTTTTTTTAAATCAAGTTTTTAATTCTACTCAATTTGAAAATTTATATTAAAAAATTTTAAATCATTTTAGGAAACATGACTTCCTATCATCAGTCTAACAAAAAAACACTTAAAATTTTCAAGCTTTTTATTCTACTAAATTTATATAAAATTTTAAGTTTTTTATTCTACTCAATATTAAAAAAGCATATTTTCCATTAAACCTAGGAAAAAGTTAAAATGATCTCAGTTTCTTATACACCATCATATCAAAATGGAAGAAGTACTTTTGTGTATTTCTAGTCTATTATGTACTTTTGTGTATTTGTAGCCTAACAATTATGCAAAAGATATTCAAAACACTCTTTTGTATCTACACCCCTACCATCACAATCACTACTAGGAGATGAAGTAGTTTATCGATTGTTCTCAATACTATCAACAATCACATTGTCCTTATTCCTCTTCGTACCACCCGAATGTGTAACATCCTCTTTTGTATCTACACCCCTACCATCACAATCACTACTACTAGGAGATGAAGCAGTTTATCAATCATCCTCAATACTATCAACAATCACATTGTCCTCATTCCTCTTTGTACCACTCAAATGTGATGCACTAAATCCTCTTGAGGCTTCACAAATAATGCACTGAATCAATGAGCAAATCCACACCAAGTAAATTCAAGTGCAATTCTAAGAAACAAATAGATTGGGTGGTTCCCTACTTGCTTACAAGGTGAGGCTCAACCAGTTGGACACTAGAGTAATCCTAGGTAGCGCTTGTCCTCAAGTACCTCCCTGATGAAATAGTACCTGACCTCAATGTGTTTGGTCTTTGGATGAAAGACCGGATTCTGTGCTACTAGGTGAATCACTATGCAATGATGTGGCACTGTGAGTCACATGCAATGATGATGTGGCATTGTGCTTAGCAAGGGGTGCTAAGCATAGTGGTGTTCCTGTGGAGCACTGATGAGGTGATGTGGCAATCAGCTGTTCACATGTAGTGGACTGTGTGTGCTTTTGCCAAGGGTAAGAGTGCCTATCAGGGGACTACCATGTGGCAGTGATGATGTGGCATGGATGCTGAGGTGTCTTGCTGATGTGGTAGAGGACTGTGCTTGCTGATGTGGCAAGACACATGGCACTGTTGACATGGTAGTGCCATATCACATGGCAGGTGACTAGGATTAGCCGATGTGGCATGGGTGACCTGGCTCTGCTGACGTGGTAGATTGGGTTACCACGTGGCCAAAATTTGACCACTGACTAAACCCAAGGATAAGGCCAACCCTATCTGCTACCACATGGCTTTTCCTCATGGCAGAGGAGCTTGGCTATGGTTGCAGAGGTAGGCTTTGTGAGACAGCGACGAAATGGCAACGGAGTGCAGAAGAAGTTGCTTGCTACGTGTTGGAGAAGCTTGAAGGTATGGAGGCTATTGGAGAGGCAGTCGAGCTACTGTAGGAGGCTACTACTTGCCGAGTTGTTGGATGGTTGAAGGTCATCACCCATGAGCCCGTCATTGTTGTTGGAAGAGCTCAGTGTGGTCGGCTGAGCATAGAGCTTGTGGAAAGCACTGTTGTGAGAAGTTGTTGTGTGGCTGAGACGTATTATGAGATGTGTAGAAAGGTCAGCTATGCAAGCAGAACTGTTGCGGATTAGCTTGTTTGGAGAGGGGCTTGGCCATCAAAGGCCATTTGGCAGAGATGGTGGAGAGGCCTTGCAGGTTGTGTTCGATGAGCTGCATACACTACTTCAGAGAGGCATCTGTGAGTGAGCATTTTGGACTATGAGAGCCGCTACTCACGTAGGTGCATCGGAGAGCTCGTCATTAAGGTCAAACAAAAAAGTGACTCCTAGAGCAATATACTAATCTTTCCAAATTGCACAAGATCAGGAAACGAGCTGGTCTATGCAAAAAGTAGCACACTTGTAGATCGGTTTTCTTCCTAGGAGCAAAATGCAAGGCGTCATTCATAATACAAATGCTCACCCTCTCTAGCCTGTGCTCTTTTACCAATTGTGCTTCATCCATTTTTATAACAAACACTAGCTTGCCATTTTTAGGTGTGAGCAGTCATTGGTGGGGTGGTTGCCTACGCATACCCCATACCACACATTGTCTCTTCTTGGGAAAATTTGGGGGTTGCTTGAAGGGCCAGCCCTCTGACGACCCAAGCAAATTGTAGATGAGCCTCCAAGACTCACACAAAAGGACCTTCTACAAATGCTTCTATAGCCCATCTTGCAAAACGGCCAGCCCTTTGATGACCCGAGCAAATTTGCAGACGAGTCTTCAAGCCTCTCCAAGTGCCTTTCAACAACCTAAGCACCACAACCTTCTACAACTGACTCCCAATTAGCTTGAGCAAGAGCCTAACAGCTGGCTGACTAGCAGGTAGCAATAGCTCATGGGCCTTCTCCATTTACAATGATGCCTGTAGCTCGAAATGCCATCTACTATACTCCACTAGCCTTCATAGATGGTCTACTCCAACAAAGGATATTCATTTTAATAGGTTACCTGCAAGACAAGAGTTATAAACAAAATTTGATTCATTTCACATATAATTAAAGTATATTTAATTTAGCAAAATATTTTAAACTAAATTAAATATACACTTAATGTAAAATGAATTAAAAATTAAAGGTTAAATAAAAATTACAAACTCATGAGAGTATTTAAACACAAATTTTAAACTAAGATAAAATAAATAAAAATAAATTGATGAAATGATAGACATAAAAAAATCCTTCATTTTTTCTCTTTTATACATACACACACACACACACACACACACACACACACGTATATATATATGTTTGATTCTTTCCACATATAATTAAAGTATATTTAATTTAGTAAAATATTTTAAACTAAATTAAATATACTTTAAATATACATTTAATGTAAAATGAATTAAATTTTTTTCGAATGGCATTATAACTAGAAATTCTAAAATTGAAACAATCTGATTTCCTATTGTTCTTACACTTTGAATTTGGCTCAATGCGAATCTGAGCCTATTAATTAGATGGTCCCTCATGCACAATCATTGTTATAATAGCCTGATGCAAGCTAATCTAAGGCAGAGAATTTAGATGGTCATGATTGCTCTCATGCAAGGCCGGTGTTTAGATGCAATCTCGGTAGCTTTAATTGTCCAATTGAGCTTAGATAGTCCACATTCTTAGAGATGCCCAAGAATAGACATCAGTCCGTTTCAAGGAAATTCAAGCTGCAATGCAGATCTTAAAAATCTGGGCCTACGAATTAGATGGTCCAAGATTCTGAAATGTCAATCTTCAAAATCTGAGCATGTGAATTAGATGGTCTCTTAGAGCTGCCCACTTGGAATAGACATCAGTCCATTTGAACAATAGTACTCCAATTTGTATCTTGTAAATATGAGCCTTGTCCTGAGTGTGCAATGTTGATCTTAAAAATATGAGGCTATGAACTAGATGGTCCTGAGTGCAGTCATTGTTCTAACAATTGCACATGCACGCGTGCACACATACACACACACAATCCTCCTAGTGCTCACCAGCCCCATGGTTGTACAAGATAAGTGGCCTGCATTGTCCCGCGTTTGGAATTGCTAGGGGTTGTTTGGGATTTTCTAAAACATTGTGCCAGCATGGTGGTCCATAAATCATTGGTTTAGGATTTGTGGTCACCACTCTGGTGGTTGTACAAGATAAGTGGCATGCATTGTCCCTCATTTTGGATTACTAGGGATTGTTTGGAATTTACTAAAACAACTCTGGTTGCTGTTTGGGATTTACATTTTTCCTCGTTTGGGATTACTCGGGGTTGTTTGGAATTTACTAAAACAAGTGCAGTGGTTGTTTGGAATTTACTAAAAATAAGTACAGGGTTGTAGTTAATCCTAAATGTGTTGGTTCTATTTTATTGGGAGTTGTAGTTAATCTTAAACAAAGGAAAAGTATTTTCTTGCAACCACCACGTTGGTTCTTGGAGCTATTTCAGTGCTGCTTGCAGTTAATCCTAAAACCAAGGAAAATGTGTTTCCTTTTGCACTAATTGCTTGTGCAATGATTACAATCAGCAACAATAGCTACCAACAATAACTACTACTAGCGATGACTATGATAATAGTATTATTTATATTAAAGTTGAAACTTAAAGGAGATTACACCCGACGAGTATAATAACTCAACCATTGCTGAGAGTAAAAGTTGAATAAAGAGATTACATCTAAAGACACTTTATAACAACTTAGCAACAATTGTTGAGAGCCTCATCGAGCAAAAAATGAACAAAAGAGATTACATCTACATTAACAATTGCTAAGAGCCTCATGGAGCAAAAATTGAAGAATAGATATTACATTTATAAAAACTCGACAATTGCTAAGAGCCTTAGAGCCCAAAAGATTACATCTGACGAGGATAACCACCAGCCATTGCTAAGTGGTTATAAGCCTCATTGAGAAAAAGTTGAAAATAGGATATTTGTACAAATTAGTAGTGTCGATTACTGATAGACCACTATACATTATTGTACTCACAAAGGCCAGACCAGCTTGCTGCATCTGAATTTTTGGGAAGTCGATGGAGGAGACAATGGAGAGGCTAAAGACTGTACAAAAATGTTAGACTAAGAATTCGACCCTCCCAACAACACAAGAAAGCTCTGCTGAAGGTGAAGAGGCTAGTCATCAATTATTTTTGCTTGTGTAATATATTTTTGTTTCAACCACGTTGGTTTAGGACAATCACATAACTCCTATTTATTGACCTAAGCCAACTAGGTAATATTTCCATGATATTCAAACCATCGAGCTAGTTCAAGCCAATCACATCAATTCTAAGCTAGCCTGGTTTAGATATTAATTGGTATACGACCCAAAAAATCCTAGAAATTAAACTTAACTAATATTTAACTACTAGGAAACACAACAATTTCAACCACTGTGTTGGTCATCAGTCAGACAATAGCAATATATTGGTGTTTCTTTTTGTTGTGAAATACATTGTTGTTCTAACCACTGGGCTTGTTTAGGACAATCACATTAAGTCCCAGCCATCCTAGTTTAGAAATTAAACAATTGAACTATTCCAAAACTCTAATCATAGAAAACCACTAGGATGGTGAAATCCATTGTTGTTCAACAATCACATTAATTCCAGACTAGCCCAGTTTAGAAATTAAGTTAAACAATTAAACTATATTCCAAAACTCATTCATAGATAGCCACCCTGCTGGCTTAGGCAACCACCGACTTGTGTTGTATTAAGCATGTGTATGATGTGCTCATCCCACTGCTTGAGAAACTCTCGTATTCTCGTGCCAGAATCAATAACTTTCGCACTTTGGCTGTCTCTCCTTTTCTTGCATTCTATTAAAGCCCAAGACTTCTCGGATCGGGATGATTCTTCATTGCTTCTACTCTACATCACCGCTAGAGCCATGTTGGTGTCACTCTATGAATTTAGGGGTGTAGGAAAAAGCTCGTGAAGACTTGAGACTGGTATTCATCTGAATGGACTGATTTTGCTACCTCAAATGCTCCCACCAAATGTGAGACCACATCTCATGTTCTTCGCTCTGATCGCAATGATCAATTGTGTGCATCTGCAAACTGCTTGGACTGCTACTGGCTTGCAAGGAGTCTTTCTTCTTCTTTCTCAATTAGGAGTGTCCTTGGGTTGAGGAGAAGCTCACATAGTGTACTTTTGAATGATTACTTGGTTGCATGTATGTGCAAAATAAGATTTTGATGTTTTTGAATAAACTATTATATCCTATACTCTTCAGGATACATGCTGCACATGCAACATAGCACTTATAATGCTTTAATGATCTCATTCCAAATATTTATTCCATAATTTTTTGGTCTTATGTTCAAGATTGGAATGTATACTACAACTTGAAGACAAATTTTGTAGAATTATGTTGCGCAATGCATAAATTAGGGGTCAGGCATTATACCTATATACAAAAAATGCCCTGAACCTCACCAAAAATGGCTACACCCAAGCTTGCATTGACCCTTGTATCCAATAATTGTGGTTTTCATTCATGGCATTATGAAGTATTTTTGTGATCACCTTGATCGTGGCTTCCACTTGACCATTTGTCTTGGATAGTAAGTGGTAGACTTCTTAATACTTGTGTTGAATTAGGAACTCCATTGTCATGATTTGTATCATCAAATTGATTTCAATAAGGCATCCAAACCTACACAAGATATCCTTGCTATGCTTTGAATTGTGCTGTCCCTTAAGGCATGTGCTTTAGCCCATTTGGCGACACAATCATCTGCCACCACTATATACTTATCGCCTTGTTAATGAGAAAAATCCCCAATAGGAAAACTTTGGAAGAAAAGGATAGGTGGTGGTTAAGCGTTGATGGGAAACCTTACCCCAACACTAATATAAAGGAGGAGAACACCATGGCACCCCTAAAATGCCAACACATTTGTCAAGGACATATGCTAATTAGCCTAGTGTCGAAGGCTATCGCTTGCCCCCTGCCATGCACTGCCGAACACTACATTGTGCACAATGTGTGAAGAAGAAGATGATCAAAGACAAAAACTTCTCAAAAACTACATATGCATAAGAGCTCCCCAAAACCGAGAGATGTGGAAGGAACACCATACAACAACCCTATGAATGAAAGGGTTTTCTCTTGTTACAGGAGGACACTCAATGTCTAGATCCAACATTCTCTTCCACCTCCATAAATATCAAGATCCCTATTTTGTGTGCCTCTAAGCCTAACCACGGTCGGCACTTAGCCATGCGTATAGACTAGATTTACATTGGCACTCACGGTGGATAGATAAAATTCCGTGGAACATGAGCCTCTACTACCACTACTTCCTTGGGCATGGGTGAAGTAGTTGCCACATCCTATTAAGTAACTTGAGATTTGTTCCATTTGCACACATCTACCCCCTCAACTTTCATGTCAAAAGAAGCATGCAAATGAAGCATCAACAACCACTTCCTTGAGGATGGACAAAGTAAATACCACTTTTGAAGGATGGGCATGCTCACACATTATAAAAGCCATGGAGCACATGCTCCAAACTATCTTTTTGCTCGCTCCACTCCTTACTCTTGATTTGTTGTATTTCTTCTTGCTCTTGCTCTACTTCCAACTCGCTCTATCTACCCCTAACTCTGACTTTGTCATTGCTTTTCTCCCTTTGACTCCCACAATGGTTGTGAAATTGAATGAATGCATGATAATCCAGAAAAGAGTAGACATCTTCTCAAGTATTTCCTTGTCCCAGATCAAAAAGAATCTCATCTTCTGCGTCTGAGGGGAGTCATGGGCTTTCCATCTGGAGTTGAGTACTTGGACCATGTCCCCTCACTAGGAGTAGGAATGGAAAACAAATGAGGAGCTTGTATAAAGCTAAACTCCAGAGAGTAGATAAGAACAGAACCCCCTTTCCATTATCAGCATTATCTAGGACAACACTTCTGTGGATTACTGAAGCCCACAGATAGAGTCCAGATGCATTAAAGAGCCTTTTCCAGAGAATTGAATCTGAGATTTAATCAATTCAAAAGCAGCCCAAAGGGATTTCCACAGTGGATTGCCTTTGGTGTAGTAGGGTTTTGGGTTGAAGACAATAGACAGGATTGGGTAGTTCTTCCACCTTTGGCCCTCATTGGTCTAAGGCAAGATTTAGAGCAAGCAACAAAGCCCAATCAAGATCAAGGTTTAGAAGGGCTTTAATTATCCATGTACAGAGCTTTGCTACTACTACTGCTGCTATTGACATTTTTATATCAACTACTCCAAGGCCTCCTTCAAGTTTTGATTTGGTGCAATAAACCCATCTTACCTTTGCAATTCTGCCCATCCCTCCCCAAAGGAAGAATGTTTGTCAAGCCCCGCTTGACTTAGATGCCAATAGGAGAGGTAAAAAATGGTTATATGGTAAAAACAATGGTTGAGAACCGTTCTTCTTCCTACTAAGTTGGCTTGATATCCTCTCCACTTCTCTATCTTGGCACTAAATCTACTGAGAACCCATTCCCATCTATCCTTCAAGGACAAATTAAAGCCCAAATCAAAGCCCATAGGGATGCCTAATAGTCTAAAGATAGTCTTTTAAGGAATAATTTTGTAGCCCAACTGCTGGAGCTCATCTTGTTCACCACTAAGAGTGTAATATCTAGTTTTACTATGGTTGATCTGAGATGTAGAAGGAGTAAAGAATGTTTCAATGCATTTCAACACTTCTCGTACAGTTTGAGGTGAGTTTCTGGGAATGAGGTTAGTATCATCTGCAAATTGCTACATCACAAGCTGCTTCCCTGAAAGCATTTCTATACCCTTTAGAGTACCAAGTTGGACTTTATCCATGAGTAGCCAACCAAGAGCAACTGCTGCTATAGCGCGAAGTAAAGGGACAATAGGACACCCTTATTTGATAGATCTTTTCAGAGGGAAGGGAGAGGACATCTCTCCACATTAATTCATACCTTAGCTGAAGCATTAGACAGCAAGACCTGGATATAAGAGATGAAAGTTGGGCCAAGTCCCATGTCTCTCAGAGATTGCAATAGGAGAGAGACAGAAAATAGTCATTTGTTTCTTTGCTAGTATGGGAGGGGTAGAGAGAGGAAGGGAAAAGAGAGAGAGAGAGAGAGAGAGAGAGAGAGAGAGAGAGAGAGAGAGAGATTATATTTTGAACTACTATGTTTTCTTCTGTTAAGGGGATGATTGAGGGAGAGGATAGAGATTGTATTTCAAACTACTAGGTTTTGGAAGTATTTGAGAAAGAAGGAAGAAAAAGAGATCCTAACCAAAGAGTTTTGGGAGGGACAGAGAGAGTGATATGATATTGATAATGTTTTCTTTGTTTGTGGAGAAACAGAGCAAGAAGAGAGCATATCGTAAACTAAGTATTTCAAAATAATTTGATGTTTGTTTTGTGTGAGGGTTACCTTGGAAGACAGACTGAGAGAGAGAGAAGTATTCTATGTTTTTTGAAATAATATTTTGTTGTGTTTTGTGAGAGGTTTAGCTAAAGGAGAGAGGGAAGGAGGGGGGGAGAGAGAGAGAGAGAGAGAGAGGCCTACAAAGAAAGAGAAAGAGAGAAGAGAAGACATAAATTTTGAGGGTCTATGGAAGTCAAAAGAGGTAGAAAGAGCTAACTTTAATCATATGGTACAAGGGTAGAAACTATGGAAGTAGAAAATGATAGATATAGAAGTAGTTTACAGTATGTTGTATTGAAGAATGCTAAGGATGAGCATGCGGAATGGATTCCTCAGCTCTACAGGAATTATTCTTGGATCACAATGCAACCCACTAATCGTAGGTGCTACAAAGTGGGTCGGAAGGATGCAATGGACATCTCCAAACATGGGAAGGGAAGGATCTTAGATTTCAAAATTTCTCGTGGCAGTAACACAGTGACACAGGTATATATTCAGCATGTCTCTACCCATGCAAACATATACGTGCATCTGAATGGAGGACTTCCATATCATAGGCCTAATTGTAAGTTTTTCAAAGTGTACTAGTACTTCATTTGCATTTTAGAGTATTTGCATTTATTTGGGGACTTTGATACAACTGTCTTATGCCTTGTATTTGTTTTATAGACTTATATCCATCTACTTACAATGAGTGGGAGCCTACAGCATGCGTAACTAGGGTGTTGCATGTCTTCCATGTTGAGATTGGGAGTCTTTAGTATGAAGGTCACACACCATCAGAATTAAAAACGGATGGGATCTTCTTCTATGACTCAATGTTCATTGTGCCAGATGAAGAAGGATAGTATGGTAAATTAGAATCTTTTCCCTTGCCCTCTTTTGATAGTCCAAAATTGCTGCTTCCAAGCATGGAGATAAGTGAATCATATAGAAATAGAATGTTTAATTATGTGAGAAATGCTATGAAGCCAACTACTAGTGGAAGAAATGCTAGGTTGAGCTGGTTTCTTCCATTTCCATGCTTTGTTGATTTCTTTGCAAGTTGTAGGCAATTAAGGAAAAAAAGATTACTTACACTTGCAAGAGCTTAGAATTGGACCATCTGTCTGAGCTATTTGACAATGGATGGACAACAAGAACATGTCATGCTGAAGATTTAGTACAATGTCAATTGAACACTTCAGATGTGATATTTTGTTGAGAAAATCTTACAATTCTTGTTTGTATAAAAAATGATCAGGATAGTATGTATTAACAGATCCCAAATTTTACATGTATTTCATTGGAAGGAAAAATCTCTACATGACTTTCACATATAGAAGGTTTAGATGGAAGAACCTACAATGGGAAGCAATGGACGATGATTTGCGTGATGGGACTCAGAGTCTTGTTATCGAGGTATTAATTTATTGGCAAGGTCATCCTGATCTAATGTTGGAATTGGAAGAGAAGTGGACCATGCGATTTATCAGGAAAGATTACACCTGGCAATAGCAAGCCCTCCCCAAGACTATTATTTTAGACTTGATAATTGCAAAGTTAGATTTAGGGATGAGACAAGTATCCTTTGTAGGAATTGTAACCGCCCCCATACTCTAGAGATAATAGAGACATGATGGAGGGTATTTCATAATATCCAGTTTCTTGGATCCTTATTGCTTCAACAAAGTGGTAATGAGGCATTGTTACATGTGTGAATAGAAATAAAATAATAAAAAGTGTTGTTGAAGTTTGCATCTCTAGATTGATGGCTCTCTATGGTCTATGAATGATAAAGCGAGATTAAGAGCATTTTTAAGGCCAATTCCCATTTTATAAGTACACTTCTAAGGTCATTTTCACATTTTCATTTTCCCACTCTTGAGTAACCTTGCATTCCACAGCCTCCTCTTTCATCTTCTCAAGCATCCTCCTACACTCATGTCTTCCCCTAGAGAGGCTTTTGACCAATGGATTTCATCCACTGATTCCCATGCCTCTGCAGATTAGGTTTATCCTATCTTCTGCAAGTCATTCCATCTTGAGTCATACTTGAGAGCTCTCCTTCCTATTGATAATCCCTCTCTTCAGTTTTTTGATAGACTTATCCATGGGCAATCTGTCGCACGATTGTTGACTCCCCTCACCAATGGGTTTCATTGGATATTTTGAGCTCTTTTAACCAGAGTGCTAACTTCAAGAAGACACTAGGTAGGGCCATGGATAATGTCCCTATCTCTCTCCGTAAGTATGCTATTCCCATCAGGGATGATTCATCTTCCCCAATTTATTTGATCGAGAGAGATGCAGCCCTTACCATTCTCCTTGTTGCGACTAGCAATTTTGATGAGGATATTGGCGAGCAAACCGAGGGTCCTGCACCCACAAGTGGTGGAGGAGATGACCTAAACCTAGACCTAGAGCCTGAGGAGCATGCTATTAACCTAGCTAAGGAGCAAGCTGAAAGCGAGGTCATCTTATCTTCATATCTAACTCGTGCATATCCATCCTCTACCTATAATCCAGATGAAACAGCAACCAAGCCACACCTTGCTTCGGTTGATCCAATCAGGATTGAGAGTGAGGAATACCTTATCCTATTGGAAGGTGATGGAAGAAACCGGTCTTCTAGAAAATGAGGAGCTATGTTGGCTCTCGAATGACACCTGTGATGATGTCATTGACTTTTATGCTCCAGTCAATCCAACAATCGATTAGATTGCATGCTTTTATGACTCGAGCCTCACCGATCTGGAGGCAATCCAACTAACACAGAAGGCAATCGAGGATGCCGCACCAGAGTACAACATGTTCGATGAGCAGTTCATGAATTTGCAGAGGGAATTGTTTGGGGAGAGAGATGTGTTAAATTACACAGCGCAGTGGAACAGATACTGAACAAAGAATAGAGAGTACACAACAAACTAGAGAGGAACAAACTTTTCCTTCAATACTGATGTAGTACAGATGATGGCTCCACCATCCACCCACGGGCTCCCACAGTGGAGCTTAAATGGTGATCTAGACAGATACTAGTTGAAGACCTACTAGCTGGAAGGTCTGATCTGATCTAAACTGATTTGATACAATGGAGTGGGGAGGTCGCCTCTTTATAGCTATGAGGGTGGTAGTCGGATCAACGGTCAGTGGGGTCGACTAGTCGACCTATTTGGTGGAGCTGACCAATCAACCTAGTGGGTGGAATCGACTAGTCGTCCATGGAATATTCCCTATACCATCGCCTTAGGAGCTCCCGCCCCTACACCCCCACCAGGGGGGCCGCTGACCCCCTGGGACCCCCCAGCTAGGGGCCAGCTGGCCCCCAGGCCCCAGCAAGAATAAGGGGCTCCCACACAGTCACCTTTCTACCATCAATAGTCTCATTGATAGACCTCATTCGGCATGCAAGTCAAGATCCATCCAATGTCCCAGGCTCACACATGGCTTCTCCTCGTATGGGGGCCTTACAACTTGAGCACCTTGGACCACTGGTGGTTACCAGGAGGGTGGGGCATTGAGCATATCTAACAAGGTGAAGATGCTAGCACCTCAAGCCAACATGAAGTTCAAGACCAACCATAAAAGGGAGTCCAATTGGACACTATAGCTGATGCACTCCGCGATGAGGTGGAAAAGGTATGTAGCTTTGCTAGCTTCATCATGTAATTCAAAATCATTAGTATAATTCTAGGTTCCTTTTTAGCAACAAAAATCATTGCTTTGTCTTCAACTGGTAGGGAATAAAAAGTAGGGTTTAGAGTACAAAACCCAACCAAATTTTATGATTTTAAACCCAAGACATTCTGCCACTGTCACTTGCCCCTACCACTCCATTTGTGAAAATAATTAGGGTTATGGCTTTGTAATATTAAAAAATAATATTTACAAAAAATCATATTTGGGAGGCCACTGAGACCCTAGCAATCATGTGCATCATTTTTATGCAAAAAAACCCCTTGCAAACCCTAAATCCGACATAGTGCAAAAACTGGGCGCACGATGTTGGATTTAGGGCTTGCAGGGTCTTTTTTTGCATACAAATGATGCACATGGTTGCTAGGGTCTCAGTGGCCTCCCAAATATGATTTAGGGAATTAAAAATAGGGTTAAGGATACAAAACCCAACCAAATTTTATGATTTTAAACCTAGGACATCCTACCACTGCCACTTGCCCCTACCACTCCATTTGTGGAAAAAATTAGGGTTATGGTTTTGAAACATAGGAAAAATAATAGGTTTATGGTTTTTATTCAGGCCACATGGAATACAATTAGTTTTAGGGAATAAAAAATACGGTTTAGGGTTTAGAGTACAAAACCCAACCAAATTTTATGATTTTAAACCCAAGACATCCTGCCAATGCCACTTGCCCTTGCCACTCCATTTGTGGAAACAATTAAGGTTATTTTTTTGTAATATAGAAAAATAATATTTTAAAAAATCATATTTGGGAGGCCACTAAGACCCTAGCAACCATGTACATCATTTTTATGCAAAAAAAACCCTGCAAACCCTAGAAACTTCCTACTTTTATACAAAAGGCACCCGTTTCTTTTCAATTCTTGGTCCCCTACTTGGTAAAGATTGTAAATTATGACTTTCACTTTCCTACTAACTATAAAATATTTGAATGTTTTCACAGGAAAACCTTTGTTGTAGCCATTTTTATTTTTAAACTTAGTATGTTCTCTTACTTTCAATATATCTCTTCTTCTCAAGATGGTATCATCGACTCATATTTTGTTATATCTCTTCTTCTTAGATGGGATCATTGACTCATAATTCCTTCACTCATTACCATGCACTCTAGTCCTCTACTAAGCATGCGAGCCCGATGATTGGTAATTTTTACTGCACTCGTAGTGATCATGCATGCTAAAGCATGGTGGTGGGTGAGCAGTGGCACGATGGAGTCATAGCCACGGCAGATGTGGCTAATGACAGCCACCACCATTAAGTAGTAATTCCCACAAAAGTAAATCATGAAGCCTAATCATCTCTAATCCCTCATTACCATAATTTACTGCACTCATAGTAATCATGCATGCAAGCTCGGTGGTGGTAACTAGAAGCTAAGTAATTGCAGGCCACTACAGTGGCTGGTAATTAACTAATAGCCGGGTGAACCACCACAGACGTGGCTAGGAATCTTAGATGCCACCACCTCTAATTATTCATTACCATGCAAGTCAATATTGCCGCCTTGAATTATTCAAAATTCGGGCCAATCATCGCGGTCGTATATTCCATTTCCTCGTATATCCCTCTCGAATGTTTCTTTCTCCCTTGCAATCTCAAGCCTCCACTATTCCATTTCCTTCACTGCTTCATCTTCTATCCCACTTGACCATTTCTTTCTTCCTTACACTCTTCTTGAAACTTCTATCCCCTCTCATAATGGACCCTGCATAGTTTGAGAGCTCCTCACAAATCTTTCCTCCCCCTCTACAGCACAGTGCAAGAGCCTTTTCTCCCCTGATCTTGAAATCGTGACATATGGGAGCTCCTCTCTTGCTATTCCCCCAATTTGGATGCTCTCCAAAACTTCACCAAGATCGTGCAGGAGGTGAACGTAAAGGAGGGGCAACTAGTTTGTCAAGGTCACAAGATTACCGCATCAATGAAAGCGTGATTGAAAAGGCTCTAGGAATTTTTGGAGGTAGTATGCAAGCACACTTTTTCGAGAAGCAATGGAAGAGACTAGATATTCTAGACGTATACTCCAACACACATATTAGTAAAGATGGTGGAGTCAAGATTTTGATCTTGCCAATAGACCTCCAAGATGTACTGAAGAATACCATTCACTTCTTTCTTGATACGAGAGGAACATGCAGCACCCTCATACAAGCGTATTGATTGCAACTCCCACACCACCATCTCAGAATCAAGAATCATGTTTACATGTAATGTCGTGCTCCTAAAAATAGAATCCATCATGTCCACCATACCCTCATCATCATCTTACATATCCAGGAGACTATCTTCAAGATCCAAGTGTGCATGCGCACATCCGAGAAACTATCCTCAGGATCCATGGGACCTGAGCAATACAAAATCCTCGTACACAAAGACTCCTCCCTTGGAGGGGAGGGTATTAAGAGAAACTACAGATGCACATGCTCCCTTGGCCGCTCTCCTCATCATGTACAATGGTTTTGTATAAATACAAGGTCAGTGAGCATGTGTGCAATACACATGCAATATTAATCATGAACTCAAATACCGTTGACTTACCAATGATCCACTACCACCACTAACGGCTGGTGTTTGTGATGGCTCCCTATATACCTACATGTGGCATATGACAATATGGCGTTGATGTCAAACTTGTCACTTGCAATGTGTGCAAGGACATTTCAACCTCTCCCTAAGCCACTCCACACTCCTGAGCATTGGATCATCATTTAATGAGCTTCCACTCATCCTCTCCAATTCACACCTCCAAAACCACAACACAAAACCAAGTCAAAGCCTGGAAATTTCAAAATTTACCCAAAAGCTAGAAAAATCCCTTGTTCCATCGCTCCGAACATACCGACTCTATGTATGTTATACCCTAATTATGTCAGTAAACACCCTAATTGTATCGGTAAAAACTGACTACATAGAACCCTACAAAGGTCAATATATATTGACATTATGGGTTACAAAGGTCAGTATTTACTGCCTTTCTATAATGAGAATGGTCAATAAATACCAATCATTCTTGATGGAAAATCATGCGAAGCTTCGCCATCATGACACCTCACTTCAATCCGCAATGCATAGAATCCCTTGCTATTTTCTTCTCTTTAGCCCATGATGCATCGAATCCCTTCCTCCCTTGCTATAGCTCTCTCCACAACTTGTTTACCCTCCACCAAGTTCCCTCCCCATCCTTCTTTCCTATCTGCAAAAATCTTTCAAAATCTTTCAAAAGTAAATGGTTCATTTACCTTCTCCTAGTCCACATAGGTTCCATCCACCTTAGAGCGCTCCATATATCCTAAGGCACACATATTTTGTCATGTCCTTCCTCCGCGTCAAACCAAGAGCTTTTCAGTGTTTCTAGAAAAGCCCTTTATCGAGAGTGGTTTGGTAAAGATGTCTGCAACATTCTCTTTGCTATCACAATGCTACAGTGTGATGTCACCAAGTACCACTCTTTCTCTGATGAAGTGCTCTCTGACATTAATGTGCTTTGGTATACTGGATTCTTGGCCAATGCTTGAGCCGATTGATTATCACATTATATTGTTGTTGGCTTTAACTCATCAAAGTAATCTGTTTCTGACAATAGTAATATGAGCCATGTAGCCTCACATGCACTTGTAGTGAGTGCCCTATATTTTGCTTCAATTGAAGATAAAGAAACAGTTGGTTGTTTGTTGTACAACCATGATATAGCACCTTGACCAAGGAAAAATGGATATCCCTATGAAAATCTCCTGGTCTCATGATCTCTGGCATAGTCATTATCATAGTATTTAGGAAACCTTGGTTGCTTCATTAAACATCTGTTAAATCCTTCTCGATCGATCGTAGCGATTCCTAACCAATCACATATATCGATCAATCA
The DNA here is from genome assembly GCF_047967505.1 of Dipteris shenzhenensis. Lineage (NCBI taxonomy): Eukaryota > Viridiplantae > Streptophyta > Polypodiopsida > Gleicheniales > Dipteridaceae > Dipteris > Dipteris shenzhenensis. The sequence continues at coordinate 8,012,014 of NC_141621.1, read as the reverse complement.
ACTTCGTTAAACCCGTGGACGTAGCTAGCTTCTGTCATCCATTCCGTTGATTGTTAATTTTCGTCATCCATTCCGTCGATCGTTAATTTCCATCATCCTTTCCGTTGATCGTTATTAGTAGAAGCTCTCTCTCTTGGGGACTCACTTTCACTTTTGTGGCCCTTGATTCTTGCTCAAATTTCTATCCCCACACATGAAAGAATACTAAACGTGGGTGTACTTGATACACGCACCAAGCAAGTGCAGAGATTGAGGTGAATGATGTGGGTGTACTTGATACGAGCATGGAGTAGATCCAGAACAATATAAAGATTGAGGTGAGAGATGGTAGAGATGCCATGAAGCAATACCAAGGAAGGAAGAGTGTATTGCAGAAGAGCATCCTACAATTGAGCTTCCAGAATATATGATCGATGCAGTCTATGTGAAATGTTACATAAGTGAAAGCACTTCTCACATATGCATTAACTTATAGAAGGAATAAAACTTCTATGAAAAGTAACAAGTGACTAAACTCCATAGTACTCCTATTAAAAATATATGTAAGTGACAAGTGACTAAACTCCATAGTACTCCTATTAAAAAGATATAGGAATATAGAACAAGAAGACACATCCAAGTTACTTTTTTTCAATACTTTTGAGTACAATGTCACAATAGTTAGAAAAACACATTATCAACAAAACTAGTAGCATATGACGAGGTCCACCAATAACATGCTCACACTAAATTGAATATCATTAAGCTCAAAGTCAACATTGACGGCACTTAAGAAAGACTTCTTAAATATATGCTGCACACTAAATTGAATATCATTATGTTGAGTGTTTGATGAAACTTACATGGTTGTTTGTTTGAATTTGCAATGTAAATGTTCCTCTATATATATCGCTTTTAGTTGTTTTTTGTATCCCTCCAAGAATCGAGGCTTTCTCCTCAATTACATCAAGTTACTAGTTCTAAGCCCAATCTTTTATATTCTTTTGTTATTATGGAGCATGTAATGAGGAACACATATGGTTGTATTAGTCAATAGGCTTGCATCTAGTTGCATTTATTTATTGATGACTGAAGCAGGTGTCACATAGTTTTATTTTGTTATGGAGCATTGCTAATGTGGAATATTTTTTAAAGGAGGTAGAACAAGGACTATGAAAATTTCAAACATTAGATGCAACACTGGGTCCATAGGATCTGATTCTCCCTGTAAATATCAAGGGGATTGCTTTCATTATTTGTTATTGTTGAAACACTTGAAAGGAAAGAGTAGAGTGGACACAAAATCAGAGTACTTGCTTATAGAATGAAGAAGAAAGAGGTCCTTAAGTAGGCACCTCATACAAGGTCACTGACATCACTGATGACCTCAAAGCTCCACAATCATCTCCTCAATCTGCTCCTAGATTCACTCAATCATCCTATGTGGCTTTTCCACCACCTAACTGTGCTTGTGGGCACCTAACTGTGCCTCTAGCACTCACACATAGAAACATAAGGTGTGCCTGAGGCATACACCTTGAGATATCCCAACAAACCCCCCCTCAAGGGAATGCCTCAAGCTATGTCAAGGATACATCTAGTCTCATAGTTTCTCATGCCATCTCATGGTGGTCAAGGATAAATCTATGGCTAGGTTCTCATGCTAGCAAGGGTTTCCTTGGGTGTAAGGTAAACAGAAAGGGATACAAACAGACCTTCCAATGGTTATCTCCCCTACATGTACATGCACACAATGTCTGTAGGAGGTACCATGGAACAAACATACACATGGCCTACATCATAAGGTGACCAGAGGTGTTTACAAAACACACAACACACAATAGTTTATTTCATTCATTTTGGAGGACTATCCAGGCTGAGTACCTTGACATAAAAAGAGAGATCTGGAGCATACATAGAGATGATTTATAATGCATAATCTTCAAAGGATGCCTCATCTTGTGGAGGCTCAACTGTAAGTAGATTTGCATTTTCTTTCTTTGAAGTTGCTTCCTTTTTGGCAACCATTGTTTTGGCAATCTTCAACAAGGAAGTCAGATTGGCATTTTCATCCTTTGTAGCATAACAAGACATTGCTTTATGTTTTGGCTTTTCACATATTTGGCATAGGCAAGCCATGAGAGGCTCTAACCCAAGTATTGGGTAGTGTCTTCTCTCTTACAAGGCAAAAAGAACTGAAATACTTCCAAAGTATAGCCACTTGATGTAGCAAATAGTAGTGACTAGTTTTCAAACAATGATGCTACTTTTTATATGCTTCATAGAAGTGGATGAAATAACCACTTTCCAATCACAACCAGGTCTAGCAAGTCAAAACAAAACTGAAGCAACACTTGTAGTGAAGTTATTAAAAACTTCAAAAGACCAGAAATGCTAGAGTAGCATTTTATGTAGCATCATTTTCAAAAGCATGTAAAAACTGTCAAAACTAGAGAGCTGAACTTGGAGGGCTCACAGCACACTCTTCAAAGCAAAAGAAAGGGGGCTTTCTGAGGCAAAAGAAAGCTGGTATACCACAGTAGATCCTCTGGAAAGAAGAGGCGAAAAAACGCGTCAGGTCGCCTTCACCTTCTTGAACAAAATCGACTGGTTTTTCTCTGTTTTCTCCTTCAATATGCAGCCATTGCTGCTCAGTTTTCAGCACAAGGTAGCTCTAGGTATGTAGAAGCTTGCCCTGGAAGGAATTAAGAAAAGACAGAGCAGGTGCAGAGAAAACTCAGAAGAGGAAATCGACGACTTTTCTGCAATGGCGACCAGCAACGCGGGTTGTTCTCCAATTGCTTGCAGCCCGAAGTTCGCCCTAACAAGAGGGATCTACAGCAGAAAGGGTGTGGGAAATGGTTGAGGATTGAAGGAGAACAAGCTCAAGCAAAATTTTTGGAGAAGAGGGAGAGATGGTGAAGAAGAAGAAGAAGAAGAAGATGACGATGTGGCAAAAATGGGCTCAAGGGGGATGAAATGGCTCTGATACCATGTTGAAACACTTGAAAGGAAAGAGTAGAGTGGACACAAAATCAGAGTACTTGCTTATAGAATGAAGAAGAAAGAGGTCCTTAAGTAGGCACCTCATACAAGGTCACTGACATCACTGATGACCTCAAAGCTCCACAATCATCTCCTCAATCTGCTCCTAGATTCACTCAATCATCCTATGTGGCTTTTCCACCACCTAACTGTGCTTGTGGGCACCTAACTGTGCCTCTAGCACTCACACATAGAAACATAAGGTGTGCCTGAGGCATACACCTTGAGATATCCCAACAGTTATGGACAAAGATTAGTGTTTTTTGGAAATTGAAGCCCAAAAAATACATGAACGAGGGATATCTCACATGAACTAGTGAGTTCTCTCTTTGATAACATGGAAGTAATCATCACTCTGATCTTTAAGATATAATGAACTAGACTATGATCACATGAGTGTTTGTGTTATTGCCCTTTGATTTTGCATTCACCATGCAGTTTCTTTCTATTTCCTAGCTCTTATAGGAATATAACTCTACATATTCAATTCATGAATAGGAATCTCCTGCCCTTTTATAAATCCCAAAAATAATAAAATTCTAGAAATTAAGAAATTTTTATACAATAAGACAAAAAAACAAATCCACATATGAAGGATGGGGAGAGGTGGCACGCTTCCCTTTTTTTATAGCAAAAGAGGTGGCACACTTCCTCTCTAGTTATTTATAAAATGAGAGGGCATGCTCCTCTCTTGTCAGCTTTTATTTCATCTTTGATTTTAGCTCTACTCTCTGCTTTGTTTTTTGCTCTGCCTTTGTTCTGCTTTACTAAGTTTGGATCTTGAAAGTTTACCTGCAATGGTTTTCTCATATGTTCATTCGTTGATGAATGAAAAGTTAAGGCTTGTACCAACAACCAGTCTCATCCCCAAACAATACTCCTCTTGCTTTGCTGCTGCCAAGTGCATGAACATGCTTGGGTATGTTGCAAATAGACACCAAAGTTCAGGGTTGCTATTGAAAGGGAAACCATATGGAGATGGGGGGATCGAGTATGCAAAGTAAATAGAGAATAACAATGGAAGCAAACCACACTTGTACTGTATTAAGAACCTATGTTGCAAAGAAGCTGCCTCGACTTGAACAATTGAGCACTCATCTACGCAAGCACCTAACCTAGCAAGCATGAGAGAGAGAGAGATCATGCCAACACTGCTTCTCTATTCTCTGTTACAAAGCCTTTTCTACTAAGTAAACCGACCTTTCACTCTATTCTCAAAGATTGTGGCGGTGGCTATCCAAGCCAAAAATTATATTTTAAGAAGGGATACTTGACACCAGTATGCCCTGCTGGTATCCGATAGGTCCTTTCTCTTCGAATTCCCTTGTGGTGGGTTGATTTGACACGTCTTAAGTCTAGGCTCACCAAAGGTTTCCCTTCCCACATGGTGTCTTTGCCCCACCAGATACCTTCCATTAGGCTAGCATTTCCCCATAATCCTTGCTCCCTTTAGCCTAGTCGATAAACCAACACATTATGTGGCACCAAGGAGCATTCCCCTCAAGAACATTCGGCATCCATTTTCCTAGTAGAGCTTGGTTGCATTTGTTGAGAGACCACACTCAACATCATGTGCTTACATGTGCATAGCACTAACACATATAGAGTGCTATAAAGAAAAGGGTTAGATACCCTAACCCTAAATGTGTTTGTATATATTCTACATTTTTAACTAAATCTAGTGTACAGTTAGTCATTTGTGCTGTGCTCTCTAGCTATGCCCTCTCTTCTCATATCTACTCTTCTCCTCTTCCCTCTTCATATTTTGTCATGGTATCAGAGCATGGTTCTGCCTTCCGTTGCGCCATATTTGTGAGAGAGATTGAGAGATTGAGACCGATTGAGTGAGCATCCTTCATTCCATTAATGAAAGAAAATTTTTGTCCATTCCTTTAAGGAATTCTGTCCATGTGTGTGTGTGTGTGTGTGTGTGTGTGTGTGTGTGAGAGAGAGAGAGAGAGAGAGAGAGAGAGTTCCATTCATTTTGTGAGAGCTTCTTTTGGATAGATCTTTAAGTTTTTTGAAAGTGAGAGAGAGTTTCTTTAGTGTGTGAAAGATAGGGAGAGAGAGAGTTTTGTCATTTGAGAGATTCTAAGAGGCGGCCGAGTTCTAGCAGCACATCTCAGATCTATTACCTCAAGCAACCTACAAGCAAGAAGCCAATTCAAAAGCATATGCGATTGTAAGCAGACCCAAAGCTTTAGTGCATCCTTCAAAGCTCACCTCTCTCCTTCTTCAACAGCCACCAAGCGGCTCAGAGAAAAAATGAGGCGGCTCTCCAAATGCCTTCAACTTGCAGTTGCATGTAAGGCAGCCTCCTTCAAAGGCTTCAACTCCCGTGACCATCGCTCCATCAATGTTGCTCAAGCTCCACAACCTTATGAACTCCCCAAGCCTCACCACCCATTGTCAACGTTCTTTAACGGGCAGCCATATCCAACTACGAAACCTACATCTATAATGCCACAACCACAGAGTTTCCTAGAGCAACAGGACTATAGCAATGCCTCCAACTACTCGACCTCAACAAGAAATCTGCCATGGCTCCAAGACACAACTTCAATGACCAATAGCTCCTCTCAGAGCTACCCGATGGCCAATGACTTCATCACGGCCTGCAATGCCTTGGTTCCATCGACCTTTGCCGCCCTATCCCCTTCGCTGTCCTGGCACCATCGTCACCTCCATTTCCATCGCCATGAAGAAGCCAGCCAACTTCTCCCTCTAAGCCTCCCTCTGCCACATGGCAACAGATAGTAGGCTTCCACCAAGGTTAGATCAAGCTAACCTTGAGTTTGCCCAACGATAAGTTTTTTGCCATGTGGCCCTCTTATCTGCCACATCACTCTACTTACCCACATCACCTAAGTTAACGTGGGTATAGTAACCCTGATTAGCAAGAGGATAGGGTCGATTAAGCCAACCCCCAGGTTAGGTTAACCCCTGGTTTGCAGTCACCACACTAAGGTTTTGTCAACCTTCTGACATGTGACAGTTGACTGCTATGTCATCTTTTAGCCACCTCATCAGTCAACAATTGACCAGTCAAAGCTGAGTCATCAATGCCAAGTCATTAGTCAAAGTCAACATTGCCAAGTGGCACTAACCCCTGCAGGCACAGTTACCTCTCCACAGGCACAGTCTTCCCACAACATGTGCACACAACTACCACATCATCACTGTGCTTCATAGGCACACCTCTTCACAAGCACAGTTTACATGTGATCCTGACTGCCACATCACTGAGCACATTTTCACCCTTTTTGCCCCTCCACCCACATCAAGTCATATCTCTTGATCCAAGAGGAATTTGAGGGTGCTACAAAAAGGTGAAATAATCGGTTTTTTGTGCTTTATGCATTGGTTCCATCATGTGCACATTTCAATGCAAGTATCACTCACTTTTGAGCCTCATCTCGACAAATTCACTTCTTACATGCACATCAGCCTCTACATTGATGCATCTGACCCAACACATAAAAAGAACCAAAGAAAAGAAATTATTTGCTGTTCTTTCATCGATCGATGGTTGGTATAGATCTAGATCATAGTAGACTAGATCACCATAGAGGAGACGCTTTGAATTTCTCCAAGTTGCCAATCTAAGCCATGCCCAGAATTCTTGACTAGTTTCGACTCAAAGTCAGTCCCTATGCTCACATAAGGTTTCACATCATCACATTACTTGAAAACTAACATTCATCAATTCAGTGAGCAGACTTTAGAGTGTTCAGAGGCATTGTCGATTGATCAGTGGGGGAAGAAAGCACATGATTTGATTTCACACACACATGACATGATTGTAAAGCCTATTTGGCTATTTCACGGCATTGTGCACATCATTTCAATCTTGGAAAGCCTCTTGGCTATTCCTAGCATCATTGCCACAAGCCTTGTAATTTAGATCAGCCTATATATTATAGTTCTACCTTCACTGACAGTTCATATTTCACTTGCCACAGTCAGTGTTTTGCAGGTGATTCAGACATTGATTTTCACGACACTTTGAGTACATTTCTTGCACCATGTCTATGTCTAGCAACCTCTGGATGCATGTGTTAAGCTAGACAACTCCAATTACAGCACATGGAAATACCGAATGGAGACCATTCTTGTACCTCAGGACAAATGGGAGTATGTCGATGGATCTACACCTAGACAATTGGACCCTCCAGCCAGTAGTAACTCTACTCCACCTATTGTCACAACACCAGTAGTAGGATATCCAGCTACACCAACAGTTTTTGCACCTAGCAAATCCTGCCATTGCCTGAGCATAGTCAGAATGGGAGAAGAAAGACAAGTATGCATATCATCTAATCAAGAAGAATGTGCAAGATGTCATGCTAGGACAACTCAACACTGTCAAGACATCAAAAGAAGCATGGGATATGTTTGCAACTCTCTACGACTCCAAGAACACTTCCAGGATTCTCACACTGAGAAACCAAATCAACTAGAGTTTTCGCAACAGCAGCAGCAAAACCGGTCATGCTTTTGTACTCCAGCTCAAAGGCTACAATAATCAACTTACAATAGCAGGAGAGACCATGAATCCATAAAAAATGGTTCAAGTAATTCTGAATGGACTAGGAGAGGGATACGAGAATCTAGTCCAGAGTATTGCCATTCAACAGTAGCAAATCCTGACACTAGAAGAACTTTACAGTCTTACTTGGTGAAGAACTTAGGATTCAGGCCATTCATGCACGTAAAGGTTTAATGATCAAGCATTCACAGCTTTAGACAGAAGCAAAGGCAGAGGCAGAGGTAGATCATTCATGAGAAGTGGTCATCATCAGCAACAAAATCATCAACAAGCATTAGCATTATCAGAATCAACAAAGAGGAAATCATTCCAATCGAGGAAAATTCCAAGGAGGAGGGAATGCATCCACCAACGTGTCAAACATCTAGTGCAACTATTGTCATAAGTTTGGACACTATGAAAGAGATTACTGCAAGAAGGCGGTCAATCCAACAGTAATCAAGGAAATTTCCACGGAAGAGGAAATCATCGTGGTAAATATTCTAGTCAGTCATTTTGCAAATGAACATGGGAATATGTTTCTTGCAAACGAGGAAATGCAAAAGACTAATATAGTGTCCCTAGACACTGATTGCAATCCAAAAGAGAATTTCATCTACTATCAAGTTGACTAAGCAGAACAAGATCCTTGGTACATTAACAGTGGTGCATCATCTCATATGACAAATCATCAGGAATGGTTCACAGAGATGAAACCATTAGAAGGTCAAAAGAATGTCATCTACACAACAGATAATACATTGAATCTAGTTCAAGAGATAGGCATTATCCCTATGAACAATTTCACTGGTACGAAAGGATTGACGAAAGGTGTACTCTACTTTCTGAAGCTCAGCAAGAACCTCTTTCAGTAGGTCAAATGGAGGAACACAACTATAGAGTCATCTTTGACAGGGATGAATGCACTATCAGAGATAAATCCAGAAGATTTTAGCTAGTAAGAAAAGGAGTCAAGGAAGGATGCTTGTACAGAATGCTAGCTACAATACTAGATTTGCATGCCATTTTAGCTCAACCGCAATAGATGCCACTATCTGCAAAATGGCACAAGAGATATGGTCATGTTAATTTCAAGAGTTTGTTAGATCTCAAGAATCAGAATATGGCAATCGGGACTCCTAAGCTACAGTTTCTTGGAAAAGTTTGCGAAGCCTACTGCTTTGGCAAACAAAAGAAAACCAACTTTGGTAGAAGCACCTCTTGAGCGAGAGGTATTCTTGATTTGATACATACAAATGTATGGGGTTATGCCTAGACACGCAGCATCAATGGTTCACTTTACTACTTGACTTTCATTAATGACTATAACATATATTGTTGGGTCTAGTTTCTGAAAGAGAAATCTGAAGTGTTTTCTAGATTTCAAGAATTCAAATTCATGAGATCAGATAGAGGAGGTGAATACACGTCTTTAGCATTCATGAACTTTTGCGGAAGTCACGGCATATGAAGAGAATTCACTTGTGCAGATACTCCTCACCAAAATGTAAGAGCTGAAAGGAAGAATGGTACTTTAGCAGATAGTGCTAGAGCAATGATTAATGAAAAGTATCTTCCAAATCAGTATTGGGCAGAAGCAATAGCCACTGCAAACTATTTGCTTAATCGGCTTTTGATTGAACCGATACAGGGTATGACACCTTATGAAGCATTCACTTGGCACAAGCCACACGTTGGGCATCTTTGCATATTTGGGTTGCATAGCATATGCCCACATACATGATGATCATTGCAAGAAATTGGATGCGAAATTACGTAAATGTATCATGGTTAGCTACAATGAAGAAAGCAAAGCATACAAGTTGTATGGTCCCATCAACCGCAAGGTCATTATCTCTAGAGAAGTAATCTTTGATGATGAATAAGAATGGAAAACCTCAAACACAGAGGAGATAGCTCACCAATTTCACAATCACCTACAGAAAAGGTTGATGAAGAAGAGCTTGAATTGCTAGAAGCACCACAAGCAGAGAGCTCAGATGGTCTACTAGGGAAAGCAAAGCTCCAGCCAGATTGACATATGCTCAAAAAGGCAAAGCAATTCATGTTGAAACCACCAACTATGCTCTTATGACTACCATCATGGCTACAAAAGAGCCAGTATACTTCAAAGATGCAGTAAACAAGCCAAAATGGAAATTGCTGTGAATGAAGAAATGGATGCTTTGTATAAGAATAATACTTGGGAATTATGCGACCTTCCACCAAGAAAGAAGGCCATAGTAAACAAATGGGTATACAAAGTGAAAGTACAATCCAAATGAAAGTTTTCAAAGATACAAAGCTAAACTAGTTGCAAAAGAATTTGCACAACAATATGGTCAAGACTATGATGAGACTTATGCTCCAGTAGCAAAGATGGATTCCATACGGTTCTTGATATCACTAGCAACACTTAGAAAAAAGGAATGTGTATCAAGTCGATGTCAAGAATGCATTTCTCACTGGTTATCTAGACGAGGAAGTCTACATGCAACAACTAGTAGGTTATGTTGAACTAGGAAAGGAGAATAAGGTTTGCCATCTTAAGAAAAGTCTCTACGGCTTAAAGCAAGCATCCAAAAGGTACAACAGAATCGATAAGTATTTTGCTAATATGGAATACATGAAGTCCAACGTAGATCATACACTCTACTACACAGTTCAAGGGGAAGACATTACTATTGCACTTTTGTATGTAGATGATTTGATTGTGACTGGAAGCAAGGATAACTTCATCAAAAATTCTAAAACAAGACTTATCTGTTGCAAAGTTCGACATAAAAGATGTTGTACTTATGCACTATTGTCTTGGAATTGAATTTTGGAGAGATTTAGACAGCACCTTCATGAGGTAGCTCAAGTATGTTGATAGTCTCCTAAAGAAGTTTCATATGGCAGATTGCAAGATTACAACCACTCTCATGGAACATAGTTTGAAACTTACTAAAGATTCAGAAAAGCTTACAGTTGATGATAGGTACCACAGGTAGCTCATCAAATCTCTTATATATGTGACTATCACACAACCAGATATTTGTTATGCAGTAAGTACACTAGCACAGTTTATGGAAAATCCAAAACAGTCTCACTGGAATGCAGCTAAAAGAGTCTTGAGATACATTAGAGGTACAAGACAGTTTGGGATAGAATACAAGGGCACCAAAAAGATGGATCAGGTTGGACTACTGCAAGCTCAAAGATCTTATGATGGCAATGTGGATCGTTGAGCATCATCAACATGGCAGTCCACCCTCTTGTGCTTGTATCATGGCCAGCTTCACACCCCTCTAGAGCCACAAAAATAAGAGGAGAGATCTGAAAGGTTTGAGTCTACAACACAAACAATGAAGCATTCATCAGTAGTAGCTACACAAGAACCTCCTCCTAAAAAAGTAGTCACACAAGAACCTACTGCAAGCTCCACAAAGGACAAGACAATGCTAGTTCAAGGCCTTCATCATAAAAAATACAAACCCGATCCTTCAATACGACATTCAGTCAAATCCATTTTAGTAGACCCACAAGGACCTACTACACATGAACCTACTGTGACAAAAGAAATTGGAGCCCTTCAACCTCCTCTTGCAGAGGTCCTTCAAGAGAACTCCATGGCAATACAATGCTATTCCAAAATGAAGCTATGGTCTGAAGAGGAAAGATACTTGAGAAGTTTGAGATCATAGAACAAACTAACTAGATCAACATCCATAACCCCACACACGAGAACCACACTGTGCACATATTTTAGTCGACTAGTCTCCAGGACTCATGATATGTCTTGCAAGAGTGGGTCACCACCATGCAGTATGTGTGCTATCTGGATCCTGGAGATCTCCCGCCGAGACTCAAGGATGGAGGCAAGTCATGGAGAGGCTACTTGATGTAGAAGACACTGGTTCCACTCCTTACCCCCCTGCTGCTGCTCACAATCTTGAGGATAATTTTGAAGCTCTGATGCCCATCCTAACTATTGAGTGCAGAAGTGTGGAATGCTGACTGGTGCGCACGCGCACGAGAGAGAGAGAGAGAGAGAGAGAGAGAGAGCATGCAGCAGAAACACTGCTCTGTACATCTAATGCTTCCCTGAAAGGGGCATGTCTGAGTCCCCACTGAATGACTATGCCTATGAGACTGTCCATGGCTGAGGCTAACTTGTAGACGCTATGGGAGAACCATCCCCATGAGAGAAGGCATCGTGTTAAGACTTTGGGGTCTGCTGCTGAAGGACAAATTGAGTCTGTTGCTGCTGGGGCTGCGTGGGCTCCTGGGACTTCTGAATTGACTGTGGCTGTTGTAGAGGCTGCGAGGCTGTTCTAAGACTTCTGCTATTGCTATTGTAGCTTCTGCTGCAGATAAATCATAATAGACTGAAAGGGGATTCCCTTTATATAGGGATAGGGCTGGAAGACGGCTGGACCAGTCTATGGCCTGCAGGATACCACAGACTGATCCGACTTGTTCTGCAGAATGTTGACCTGTCCAGGTGGCACCGGACTACAGCTGCAGAGCTGTGGCCAGTGCCGACCTGCCATGTGGCCTTGGGTACCTGCGCATCCACGTGGCATCCCTGTAGACGCTGCTGTACTACATTGCCGACCTTGCACAGTGCAGACCTGGCCTGTGCTGCTGATGTCAGCTGTTGTACAGGCTGACATCATCCTGTCTGAGACCTACTGCTGTGCGCTACTGCGCTGCAGAACTGCCACATTGGCAGCCATGCCATGGGCTGTAGATGACCATGATGCACAGCCTGCAGTCAAAACACGTCAGGATGAAGCCTGCTCAGCTGCGTGCTCCCTTGTAGTGTCAAATGGCCTGCCTTTATATACAGGGAGGGGACATCAGCCCATCTGTGTCCATGTGCTGACCAAACAGCCTGTTGTAGAGCTGACTGGCAAACCATATGACCGACCAGGGCCTGTAAATGCCCAAGTTCCCAGCCTAGGGCCGACCCTATGTGGGGCCCCAAGGCGACCTGGTTATTTGGCTGGCTGACAGACGTCTGGCTAACCAGACCAGGCCCTATCAGCCCTTGATAGGACCTCTGCTTGGCTCACACATAGCCCATCCTTGGCTAATGTGGCCAGATCTCCAGCTTGGTGGCCTTATTCTCTGCCACTCCTGCAGCAAATCTGCCAGCCGTTCTTACCATCAATGCTGCCCACACGGCAGTCATCCTACAGCGACATGGCAGTCCTAAGTCCTATGTTCTCCTTCATGCTGTCCTACAGACAGCCATGTATGGCTACATGGCTGCTGCCCACATGTCACCGTTGTGTTAACCTCATGGCAGCCCATATGGTATTCTCTTACCATGTGGGTTCATGAGACATCTCACCAAAAAGTCAGTCAATGAGACAGCTTGACATGAATATTTCAACCAGCCATTTTTCCAGTCTGTCTAGATCTCTCTCCAAAGGGGTTACCTCAGAAGTTATCCCCTTATCGCTAGTGGATCATGCAATCAACTTATTTCAAGCGTTCCTCTGTCACATCCTTCTCATTAGATTTCTTTGCTCGACAGGAAGAATCCACAACTAATGGAGTTGCTCAAGAAAGTTCACATTTGACTCACTTAGTCCATTTTGTTACTCCTGGTTTGAAAAGAAACAAGTATATAGATTATCGAGCTTTGAATAAACTCATTTTTAGAACAAGTACCAGCTACCTCACACTGACGATTTGGCAACTTGAGGATGAAGCATTTACATGAGCTTTAAGGGTTAACGTCCCACTTGTGAGTGCCCCTAATTAGGAATGCAGTGATTCTTGACATTTCAGTATTCTTTTTGGATGAAATGAGGGGACTGATTTTAAAAGGGCACTGAATGCAGCCCACAAGCATGGGTATGGAGTCCATGTGGGGCATATAAAGAAAGAAGGCGGTGGCAGACAACCCCATGCTCCCTCAACTATGTAAAGGAGCCCTTTGGCTCACTCCCTTACCTATCTACTAAGCCTTTGAAAGGCATGTGGAGATGAGGGACTACCAATAGGTTTTAGAGTAGAATTTTCAAATTGGTCTTTAGCTTAGTTTTGCTCCTAGTGTTAGTGTAGGTGTATGTGGCACCCCTTTTGGACTTGACTCATTAAGACATTGTGGAGCATGGTAACACGTTTTGGCTTGCATATATTGATGTATGGACTTATGGAAAACACAACAGTTTTACAATAGCACCCCAGACAGTTCATTTTCAATGACTCAAGACACTAGTAATGGATATTGTTTTTGACATTGATGCAATAAAACAGACCAATTCCTGTTCACAAGCATCCAGATATCCAGAAAGAGTTCCATCTATCTATTGCATTGGCACATTATTTCATGGAAGCCCACTCCATGGTGAAAACAGGTTTGTATGTGGTTTTGCATAACCAGTTTCAAATGCCAGACAAGCATGCTAGGACCAACTTGTGCCGTCATTGAGTACATTCAAGGATTATGCATTATGGCTGCAAATCAACCTTAGCCTCTACTGTCATAATCATTATAGTTTCTATAAAATTTGGAACTATTCAAAGGCAAAATACAAGACAAGGACTTCACCATTACTCATTAAACATCTCAATACAAATGCTTGTTAACCTTTATTTCAAAACAAAGAATTTCTTGTCTATTCATACACAAATGATCTTCTTTAGTATCATTTGTACTTGTGTTCCGCACAATAATGATGCTCAATTACTTTTGTGATAAGAGCATCATGCAGTAACTTATTGTGTCAAGTCTACGTCTATGCAACTTACTATTGGCCTCATATAAAAGAGTTATAACTTATAAATTAGTCACTTTCTCTATCTTGACAACAAATGAAAGCGAGCACAAGATTACTGTTGAGACCGACATCTCCAGGGTAGGCTGGCCGACCAGCTCCCACGCAGCAGGGGGGCCAGAGGGGGTAGGCTCGCCGACCAGCCCCTGGCCGACCAGGCTCTGGCTGACCAGCTGGTCGGCCCAGTTGGCTGACCGACCAGGCTGGTCGGTCTAGGCCATCTGGCCGACCCTCCTGGCCTTCCCTATAAAAGGGTCTTCCCCCTTCCTCATTTCCCTCACTTCTTCCAGCAGCTCCTCAAGGCTCTTGTCTTCAGCCTGCTCCTGGCCATCCTCACCGGAGCCTCCCCTCAGCTGTTCTGTTGGCTGCCCACGCTCCCTCAGCAGATCCCTCTTCTGCCGGGCTCCTGCCTCCTCGCTCCAGGCTTCTACAGTTCCCCTCGTTCCAAGGTTCCTGCCTCTTCGCCCAGGCTCCTTCAGCCTCCTCATTTCTAGGCTCCTGCCTCCTCAGTTCAGGCTCCTCTAGCCTCTGCGCTCCCAGGCCCCTGCCTCTTCGCTTCAGGCTTCTCCAGCCTCCGTGCTCTCAGGCTGCAGCCTCCTTGTGCCCCTTTCTTCTGCTTCAGTTCAGCCCCTTCTGCAGCCTCCTTGTGCCCCTTTTCTCTGCTTCAGTTCAGCCCCTCCTGCAGCTCCTGTTTCTTATCCTGTTCAGGATACCTTGTATTTCAGTTGCTGCCCTGGTTTCTGGGCTGAGTTACAGCAGATCTGTTTGTGGCACATCTTGTTGTCTCTAGTGTTCTCTGTGTGGTTCTGTAGCTTCAGTTTGTTTGCATCTTCCGCTGCCATTTTTATTATGGTATCAGAGCACCAGAATACTCTCTGATCTTGGAACTCCTGTATTGATGAAGTTGAAGAAGCTTGTCCTCATCGGCAACTCTCTTTCCCGCTGACTACAGAGCTCTCTTCTTCCCCCTATATATATATATATATTTTTTATTTTTTATTTTTTTTGCTGCCTGTCGGCAGCCCCGTTCTCTTCAGCCCTTGGTTGCTGTCCACTCCCTGGTTTCAGTCATGGCTGATGAAACAAAGGATTCTACTCCGGATCTTCGCATTCCCCCTATGTCCAGTTTCTTTCAAGAGTCTGACAAGCCTGTACGCATCCCCACTCTTCCTACATTTCCAGATGCTCGGCAGTTAGATGGGACCAACTATTCCCTTTGGAAAATTCAGATGGCGTCTGTATTGGAATCTTATGATCTTGCTGAGTTTGTTGATCCCGGGATCCCTCGTTCGTCTCCTGAGGAGGAGCCACATGCTTCTCTTATCTGGGACAAATTTAATGCTCGTGTACGCTCGTTCATCTTTCTCAATTGTCAACCAGGGGTTCTCAATCATATCAAACACCTTACTTCTGCACGTGCTATTTGGGAATTTCTTGATGGCATGTATCTTCGCGTCACTCCCATGAAACGTATCTCCTTGGAAGTTCAGCTTCGTCGCCTCGATCCGGCTACTTCCCCTTCCATACGGGACCACATCAATAAAATGCAGAGCATGCATCAGGACATCCTCCATGCAGGCAAGGCTATCTCCTCCGAAGATATGGCCATTACTCTCTTATCTCATGTTATTACTGACAATCGATATGCAGCATTCTATTCTTCTCTTATTACCTCTGGCCGCCTCAGCACCATCACTTGGGAGGAACTTGTCCCCATGATGATGGATCAGGAGGAACAGTTCATTAAAACCTCTGATGGTTCTTCTGAGGCTCTTGTGGCCCACCGTCCCAAACCTCGATCCAAGAATGCCCCGTCCTCTGCCACTAACTCATCTTCTTCAGATCCCTCCAGTGACCGTCCTGCTCCCAAAGGTAATTGCAATCACTGTGGCACTCCTGGCCATTATTGGCGCAATTGTCCCTACCGCAAACACAAACGAGCTGACGCACCCCTGGCCGCTGCGGCTGATGCTTCCCTTACCCCCACTCCTGCATTTGTTCACCTTGAGCTCTTGAATTCGGTACCCCTTCCTGCAGTAGAGTCATTGGCTCTCCATAGTTCCGATGCTCGTGAATGGATCGTTGATAGTGGGGCCTCTCGGCATATGACCCCCTCCTCCTCGCTGCTCCAGGATCTCACTCCTCATTCTGGTCGTGTCTGCATCGGCGACAAGCACTCTATTCCTGTTCATTCAGAGGGCTCTCTTGATATTATTCCTGATGGCAAAGGGGGTAAACACTCTTCTCGTGTTCTTTATGTTCCATCTCTCGGCTTTCATCTCCTTTCGGTTCATCAGATTTGTCAAAACAATATGAAGGTTGAGTTTGAAGCGGCCTCTGTTACCATCCGCGATCGTGCTTCCGGACAGCCGGTTTGGACCGGCCATTCTACTAATGGTATCTACAAGCTTGTCGCCCTTCCCTCCCTTACAGGAACCTCTCTTGGCGACCTTTGGCACTATCGGTTTGGTCATCTACACATTGATGCTCTCCATCGTGCTTTCCATGATCAGCTTGTCCTCGGCCTCCCTAACGTCGGCACTCGCCAAGGTCTCTGTCCCTCTTGTATATTGGGCAAACAACATCGCGAGCCGTTTGCCCATCATGCCTCTCGCCGTGCCACCGTTCCGCTTGGTCTTGTTCACCTCGACCTATGTGGCCCTATGCAGATTATGTCACTGGGGGGAGCCTCGTACTACATGCTCCTTGTTGATGACTTCAGTCGCTATTCTTGGATCTTTTTTCTTTCCCACAAGGATCTGGCTTTCAGTCGTTTCCAGACCTGGCTAGCCCTGGTGGAAAAAGAATCCAACCACTCGCTCAAAATTCTTCGTGCTGATAAGGGTGGTGAGTTCACCTCTCTCGAGTTTGATCGGTTCTTGAGTAGTCATGGTGTCAAACGGGAATTTTCCAACACAGGTACCCCTTCTGATAATGGCATGGTTGAACGTAAACATCGTACCGGCGTTGAAATGGCTCGGACCATGCTAACTCACAGTCAACTCCCTCAGTCTCTCTGGGCCGAGGCCATGATGATCGCGATCCATACTCTTAACCGCTCTCCGACATCAGCAATCCCAGGCATGACCCCTTATCAGGCTTACTATGGCTCTAAGCCCGATGTTTCCCATTTTCGGGTATTTGGCTGTGATGCTTATGTTCATATTCCTAAATCTGATCGTGGAAAGCTTGATCCTAAGTCCCACAAGCTCTTGTTCGTAGGCTACAACTCCGTCTCCACTGGATATCGCCTATATGATCCTTGCCACCGCATTATCTCCGTGAGCAGGGATGTCCTTTTCGACGAGCAGGTCCTTCCGCCATCCTCCGACTCTCCTCCTGTTCTTGGAGATCCGTCCGATGCCCCAGAGCCCTCTCTCCCTCCACCTGCCTCGTCCCCCGTTACATCACCTCCTATTCTCTCTCCTCCGCCTCCTTCTCCGGCTCCACCCTCGTCTGCTCCTCCTTTGGAACCCCGCTCGGTACGTGTTCCGCGATGGCTCATTGATACTCTCCGCTCCTCCGGTCTTGAGGATCCCTACTCCGAACCACACCCTGATGATGGGCCTCGTCGCCGACATTTTTACCAAACTTGTTTCCCCTCCCCTTCTCCAACGTCATGCCAGCTCTCTAGGTCTTATGCCCCACCCTGGAGCTGAAAGGGGGTGTTGAGACCAACATCTCCAGGGTAGGCTAGCCGACCAGCTCCCACGCAGCAGGGGGGCTAGAGGGGGTAGGCTGGCCGACCAACCCTTGGCCGACCAGGCTCTGGCCGACCAGCTGGTCGGCCCAGTTGGCTGACCGACCAGGCTGGTCGGTCTAGGCCATCTGGCCGACCCTCCTGGCCTTCCCTATAAAAAGGTCTTCCCCCTTCCTCATTTCCCTCACTTCTTCCAGCAGCTCCTCAAGGCTCTTGTCTTCAGCCTGCTCCTAGCCATCCTCACCGGAGCCTCCCCTCAGCTGTTCTGTTGGCTGCCCACGCTCCCTCAGCAGATCCCTCTTCTTCCGGGCTCCTGCCTCCTCGCTCCAGGCTTCTACAGTTCCCCTCGTTCCAAGGTTCCTGCCTCTTCGCCCAGGCTCCTTCAGCCTCCTCATTTCTAGGCTCCTGCCTCCTCAGTTCAGGCTCCTCTAGCCTCTGCGCTCCCAAGCCCCTGCCTCTTCGCTTCAGGCTTCTCCAGCCTTCGTGCTCTCAGGCTGCAGCCTCCTTGTGCCCCTTTCTTCTGCTTCAGTTCAGCCCCTTCTGCAGCCTCCTTGTGCCCCTTTTCTCTGCTTCAGTTCAGCCCCTCCTGCAGCTCCTGTTTCTTATCCTGTTC